>NW_016107819.1:1339762-1368052 GCF_001604975.1 Cebus imitator | reverse complement strand
GGAGGGAGGGAGGGAGGAAGGAATGAAGGAAGGAAGGAACGAACAAAGGAATGAAAGAAAAAAGAAAGAAGGAAGGAAGGAAGGAAGGAAAGAAAGAAAGAAAGAAAGAAAGAAAGAAAGAAAGAAAGAAAGAAAGAGAAAGAAAGAAAGAAAGAAAGAAAGAGAAATAAATAAATAAATAAATAAATAAATAAAGGAAGGAAGGAAGGAAGAAAACCTTATATTGGGAAGTTCTTTAGTAAAGATTCAGAATCCTGATTTAAAAATTCAAAATAAATCTGAACAGATCTATGGCTTGCATGTCTTAATTAGTCCTCAATTCCTTAAACAATGCTGATTGGCACCCATAGGCTTTCTGCCAGTGGTGTGCTGGAATTTGTTCAAACTGGCCAGGACAGGATCCTGTTAAATTTTCAGGAATTTTTCTAGCTGGTTGTTAAACCTTTGGTAGCTTGAAATCTACTATGGTGATAGTATTTATACCCAGAAAAATAAACACACAAATTTACAAAATACCCACTCTTCAATTTGTTCACTGATATGTCACTGCTTTCTGCACACCCATTTGTAAAGAAGATTGTCCTGAGAGTCCTTCTCATTAGAAGGTTTTTTTTCATAAATTAGAAAAAAATTTTCATCTCATTATTACAAAAGGGAAGGAGAATGAGCCAGTTTAAGAAGAAATAAAAGAGAAGTAATTGTGTTACAACTTCCACACAGGAAGCTTCAGAGTACACAGTTTGTTGGTGGATCCTAAAATTACTATTAGTACTCATAATAACAACTGACACTTTTTGAGTTCTTACTATGCGCCAGGTGCTGTCGGAAACAGTATGCAGTATGCAGAATAACATGCTATCCTCACAAGAATCACATGAGATAATGATCTCCATTTTATGGTTAAGAGTAAATGAGATGCAGAGAAGTTGGGGACTCATAAATGGTCACACAGTCAGGAAGAAGCAGAGCTGAGATTCGAATGCTGGTCTCTCTGTCTCTACCAGGTCTGTCTTTTTCTGACTGTGCTCGGCATTGGTATGCCTGTCATTGCCCAGTACAATGCCTTGTACATTGCAGACTCTCAACAAATATTTGTAGAATCAAATCATAACTTGTAATGTCTATATTATTTAACCTTACATCTAATTTAGATACTGTAAGCCTCTAGTAACAGTGTTCTGTCTTATTTCCATATCCTCAACTCCCAGCAAAATCTTGTATACAAAATCATGGTGCACTAAAAGTATTTGCTGGATGGAAATGAACTAGTCCACTTCCATAGCAAGTAGTCTGACTTAGGAGAAGATCAGGAGCTGGTCTCTGGAATGAGCTTAGCCAGAGGGGACGCTTTCATAGGATTTCTGAAGTTTTGTTATTCTACACAACATGCTTTAAAATAATAGTAATTGGGAAGGGACACAATGTTGAATGCAGTTCCCTTGGTGCCAATAGAGTATTCTTTCTATTTCCCATCTTCTGTAAGAAAAGGAAAGAGAGAATGAAGGAAAGAAGGAAATGAATATTGATGACCAGTCATTTTGTTAGGATATTTCAAATCTATATTTGCACGGAAAGCAATCCTAACAGGTAGTTACTATGATTATTTGCGTTTTACACACGAGGAAACAGAGATTCAACACGGCAAATACAGCTGGAATTGAAAGCAGCAGATGTGGGAGCCAAAACCAAGACCCCTCAATTTGGGTTCTGATAATAACGATACCAACCACCTTTACTATTTATAAAGATTTTCCCTAACTCCTGTTTAGAATTAACCAAGAATAAAATTCTCTCAGGTCTGGGTGTTCTATCTCTGACAACTGCCATACTCCTTAACTCAAGCTATTGAGTAAGGGGTTAGTGCTACCTAATGAAAACGTCTCCATCTAGTGGTTACAAATCAAATAGCGTTCATATGCCCCAAAGGCGTTTCTGGAATCCATATTGGGTACAGTGTACACTGCTCAGGCGACTAGTGCACCAAAATCTCTGAAATCATCACTAAAGAGCTTATCCATGTAACCAAAATCCACCTTTCCCAAAAAAACTATTGAAATAAATATATTTTTAAAAAAACAGGTTTTTATTGACTGGTGCATGGCCAAGAGTAGTGTAGGGTGAATGAGGGGCAATAGTGTTCACTGTAAAATTCAAGGATAGCCAAAAAACTAAGTAATCATATACAAAATATTTTAATCCAATTCTTTTTAAAATCAAAATTGATCCATGAGATATGCAATAAATAAAACATCAAAATTTTAAATAAAGACAGTTTCAGTATTAGTGACTTTTGCTTTTGCCTCTGGCTTCATTACAGCTCTCCACAGCACTAGACTAGTGTTAACAATGTGAAATGTTTATAAACATTTTATTGGTGTGTAATCATATTGAGGTCTAACCTTAATGTTCTGGCTTAAACATTCATGTAATAATATCAGAAAACAGCATTCACATGCCTTGAAAAAAAATCTCCTTTTCATAAGATTTTAGACATTATTAAGAGTGAAAATGCACGGCAACTAAAGGGTGCCTTACTTATTCAATGACTTAACTTTTTCTAGGCAAATTGACTAACTTACTTGTACATGAGGGATTTGACCCAACTCTTCTGCTGCTGTAAAAAACATACAGAAAAATGTCTATTACACAATGTTCAATTCAACCAAATTTTGTAGTTTACCAATTGTTATAAAAATGAAAGTGTTTTAGTACAAACATGTCAACAGCAAATAAATAAAGCATATTCAATTAGTATTTGAAAATTTTAATTAATTAATAAATTAATAGACTCTAGTTAACAGTTATTAGCACAGCATAGTATTTTTTGAAGAAGTAAAAAGTGCTTTTGCTGGAACTTGATTGGTTCTGAGTTACAGAATTGGTAAACACCTATGAAAATAATTTGTACATGCTGCCAAAGATCAGGAAGAAAAGCAGGAAATTTGAGTCAGTCATCTAGATATTTCATTTTCTCAGCTGTCAGCTATCCTATTTGGAAAGAGCCACTGTCTAGGCTCTAAATACTTTCTGACGGTCCCAGAGTGCTACTAAATGGTACTGTCTATACATCAAGTATGGTTTTTATCCAATTTAAAAATAATGCCAACTCACAACCTTCTGCTCTGAAATTTCAAAAATTTAAATGAACTTTGTCAACATTGGGATCTATTTACTCTGTCTGAACAATGAGTAATTTGATTTATTTTACGGACATAATTAGGTAGTTGATCATTCAAAGCAAATGCTTTATTTACTATTAATGAGCTTGTCTAATTGTATATTCCACAGAGTGAACTGACCCAGGTAACACCATTGTAGACTTAACTGAAACCTAGAGATATTCTCACAGATGAACTGCAGGGGAGCCTTGTCATGGAAATAATAGGCAGGCCCAGGCATCTTTATGTAGACTTTAAAGTAGAAGAGGTGTGGGAGTAAGAAGAAACTGCAGCAGCTTGGTAAAGATTGGGTTTCCATTCAGATTGAGTTTGAAGAAAGAAAAAGTAGAGATGAGTTCTGCTGCTACTTGAGACTGGGCAAAGGGTCCTTATACTGAACATCTCTGAGAGCCAATAGTAGGGGTGATTTTCCTTGAAGACCGATGACAAAAGAAATTCTATGGAATGAATAACATACCAGAAACCATTAAATCCTTGTAGAATTAAGAATACAAGGCAATATTCTTTCCTATAACTGGATTGCAAGAAATATATTAGTGTACAGGTGTGTAACTGAATTATCTTAGATTTCATTATTTCCCCTTAGTTTAGTAATATAAATAAAATGACATGGAGGAAATATACACACACATAAGTGTTACTCACTGCTATTCAATATTTACACAGAAGCAGGCAACACACATGAGATGCTTCCACCTTAACTGGTTGTGAACAACTAAAGGACAAAAGTAATATCTTCTTGGCCAAGCATGGTGGCTCATGCCTGTAATCTCAGAACTTTCGGAGGCCAAGGTGGGTGGATCACCTGAGGTCAGGAGTTCCAGACCAGCCTGACCAACATGGAGAAGCCCCACCTCTACTAAAAACACAAAAGTTAGCCAGGTGTTTTGACGCATGCCTGTAATAGGAGCTACTCGGAAGGCTGAGGCAGGAGAATCGCTTGAACCCAGGACGCAGAGGTTGCGGTGAGCCAAGATCACACCATTGCATTCCAGCCTGGGCAAAAGGAGTGAAACTTTGTCTCAAAATAATAATAATTAATAATAATAATGTCTTCTTTTATCTTCTCTTCCAGACCACTGCAGAGTGAGTACTCAATACTGTTAACTAAAGGAAAGATACGGTCCTGTAAACACTGCTTTTATCTCCTCTGTGCTATTACATAGTTTGACAGTTTCCTTTCGAAAACTCCCAGAGGAGGCTAAAACTGCTTCCTTCTTGAAGTTGAACCATCCTGTTTAATATATACATAATTTTTTAACATTTGTTGTTACTTTTTTATTTTGTTATTTTAAACTGAATTTGGTGTCAGGGTTTAACTACCTTGTAGTCCACAGGCTAGTAAAGAAATTGTCTTTTTGGTGTTTGGTGAGTGAATGAGGCAACAGTAGCCAGTTATGTAGATAATGTTGTAGTATTTATAATCATATTGAATAGTGTAGATATGGTTGCTGTTACTATTAGGTAAATTAGTGGATTTAAGATTATAATGACAGGATTGTAAACTAAAATTGCAATTACTCAAAATATATGGGCAATTGACATATATGTTAAAATTTTTCAGATCTGTGTTTGATTGAGCCCCCATTAATCTCCTACTAAGATGGATAGTGCTGCAATTGTTAATAGTACATTTAGGTCCACAGAGAAAAAGATTGGGAATATGATAGAAATTGGTGCTAGTTTTTATCATTAAGAAGAATTATATCTGACATCAGTGAGATTCCTTATGTTACTACCAGAACTCAAAAGTGAAAGGGCGATATTTCCAGTTTCAGTACCAAAACAACAATAATTATCAGGGATGCTGTTTGGTTTAGCATACTTGTAACTGTTCATTGCTCAATGCATTATATTGATAATTTATAAAACCATCAGGTTTTGTGAGACTTAATTACTATCATGAGAACAGCATGGGAAAGACCCACATCCATGATTTAATTATCTCCCACCCACTATCTCCCATGATATGGGAATTATGGGAGTTACAATTCAAGATGAGATGTGGTGGGGACACAGCCAATCCATATCAGCTTATTTAGCTGGGCTTACTGTAGGATATGGTGTACTATGTAGCACAAATAATTTTGAATTCTCAGTGGTAGGTTCAATTTTTATAATTCTAGAAATAAGAGGGCTTAAACCTTTATGATTTACTCTATCAAAATAACTATTTTATCAGATATATTTCTTGTGTTTGTGGCAGGATCAGGATACTATATATTACAATGGGCACTGTAAGGTGCCATATGCATAAGGCTAATGTAAATGGTAGAAATTTTTTTTCATAAGAGTTGTATAAGTTGGTCATATTGAAATCATAGGTATGATTCTTGAATTCATAGGAAGAGGGTTGTTAATGGAAGAGTTTTACTAATGAAATTAATTGTATATAATTCTGGTATGAAGATATCATATAATGCTCCTAGAAAAATGATAGTGGTTAGGGTGTTTATTATAAGAATGTTAGTATATTCTGCTATGAAGAATAAAGCAAATGGGCCTGCAGTATATTTGATGTTAAAGCCTGAGACTAGCTCTGATTCACCTTCTGTTAAATCAAATGAACTTGTCTGGTTTCTGCTAGGGTTGAGATTAATCATATCACGGCCAGGGATCATGACAGTAAAAGTAGTCATGCAAACTCTAGTGTAGTAATAAGAGTTGACAGGGTGAATTACTTACTCTGCAAAAGGACTGATCAGATAGTAATGGCCAGGGTAACTTCCAACAAAATCGTTTGGGTTACAGCTTGCAATTTGACAATCAAAGCATATTTTGAATTAGATGGTCATTCTGATGATAGGAT
This sequence comes from Cebus imitator, assembly GCF_001604975.1. Classification (NCBI taxonomy): domain Eukaryota; kingdom Metazoa; phylum Chordata; class Mammalia; order Primates; family Cebidae; genus Cebus; species Cebus imitator. Next base: position 1,362,064 of record NW_016107819.1, on the reverse strand, counting down.
TGAGTAGATGACTAGGCTTGATGTGGCTAAGATGAATAATATTCCTATATTTATAGTAACTAAGAGGTGAGGTATGGGTAAGGGGATCTATATGATGAGCGCTAGGGTTGCAGCAATAATGTAAAGGGGAATAGATGATGTTCATTGTTGTAATGGTTCCTTAATGAACAGTTAAACTGCATCTGCAAAGGGTTGGAATAGGCCATATAGCCCTACAATGTTGGGACCTTTACAAAGTTTTATGTAACTTAAAATTTTTACTTCAATCAATGTTAAGAATGCTATACTAAGAATGGCAGGGATAAGTAAAAGAAGGTTCATTACAAACACGTTAGTAAAAAGAGAGATTGAACCTCTGATTATGCAGTTTTAAGATTTATGCCATTGCTGGGATCTGCAATCTTAACAAATGTTTTTCTTGGGCAGAGTATAGTAATAGTGTATGAGATTAAGATAAATTGTGGGCCCCTTTTGCTGTGGACCTTATTTCTCTTGTCTTTTTGTAGTGGGAAAAATACTGAATAGATAGAAACCAACCTGTATTACTCTGGTCTAAGCTCAGATTACATAGGACTTTAATCAAACAAATGAACTATTAATAGCAGTTACACCATTAGGATGCCCTCATCTAACATCGAGATGATTAACCCTATTTGCCTATATGGACTCTAGAATAGGATTGCGTTGTTATCCCTAGGGTAACTTGTTCAGTTGATCAAACTATTTGTATCAATGTATGATATGTTACTTTGACTAGTGCAGTCTTAGTTAAAGTCATTTTGGAGCTTGTGGTCTCCTCCAAGGTCACCTCAACGAAAATTTTTCTTTCATTAGACAAAATATTAAGACTTGTAAGTGTTATGTTTGGAAGCTCATTTGTGCCAATGAATTGAAGGTCCATAGAGTCTTCTCTTTTTATTTAAGTATTTCTGCCTCTTTTTTGTTTGTTTTCAGATGGAGTTTTGCTTTTGTTACCCAGGCTGTAGTGCAATGGTGTGATCTCAGCTCACTGTAACCTCTGCTCCCTGGGATAAGCGATTCTCCTACCTCAGCCTCCTGAGTAGCTGGTATTACAGGCATCTGCCATCATGCCCAGCTAATTTTTGTATTGTTGGTAGAGATAGGGTTTCTATATGTTGACCAGGCTGGTCTCAAATTCCTTACTGCAGGTGGACTGCCCACCTCAGCCTCCCAAAGAGCTGGAATTACAGGTGTGAGCCATTATGCCTGGCCTTATTTAAGTATTTCTGCCTCTTCATGGGTAGGTCAATTTCACTGATTAAAGGTGAGAGACAAACCCTCATGTGGCCATTCATACAGGTCCCTATTTGGGGAAAAAGTGATTATGCTACCTTTGCATGGTCAAGATACTACAGTCATTAAACACATGTCACTGAGCAGGCATTGCCTCTAGTACCAGTAATTCTAGAGGTGGTGTTTTTGGTAAACAAGATGGGTTTCATTTTGCTGAGTTTCTTTCACTTTTTAAAAAAATCTTTCCTTAATGCATGCCTGTGTTTGGTTAACAGTTGGAATAATAAAGAGTAATAGTTTGTCAACTGATGATTTATATTGGGTTGTTAACTCTTAGAGGATTTTTCAGTCTCCTATAAGCTTATGCAAAAGGAATTTTTTTTAACTTACATTAATAGAATTTCTTCAATTTAGAAATATTTAGAAACACTATACTGGACCAATCTATTAGGTCAGGGCAAAAGTATTTGTGGTGTTGCCATTATAAAACTTCAATTACTTCTGCACGAAACTAATAGATTGGTCCAATATAGTGTTAGGAGTTAGATATATTGTTTAAAATGAGGGTTTTCAAATGTTGAGCTTAAATGCTTTCTTAGTTGATTGCTGCTTTTAGGCCAATTAAGGAATATTAGTATCTTACTCTCTGTGAAAGGTTATTTTCTATGTCTAAAGAGCTGTCCCACTTTAGATTAACAATTAAACTTACATTAGGATTAGATTGTTCTTAGGTAAATTTAAAGTTGAATTTAAAATCTATCTTGGACAACCAGCTATCACCAGGCTCAGTAAGCCTTTCACCTCTACCTGTAGATCATCTCATAATTTTTATAGATAGATGAGTGTGTTCTTTTGACTGTCCATGGGTAGCTCATCTTGTTTCAGGATTTTTAGCTGAAGTTCTTTTTGTAAAACTATGCTAGTTGATTCTTTATGCAAAAGACACAAAGAATTATCTTTGCCTTTTTATATGCAGAATCATTCTTTCATCTTTCCCTTATGGTACTTTATCTATAGTGCCCCAGTAAGTTAATTTTTATTTCCTATAATTCTGTCTTGGGTAAATGTTTTGTTTTAGAAGGAGTTTGTAATATAGTTTTGCTGAGGTGAGGGGTAGCATTAGTCCAAAGAGATCAACTCATATAAAATCTGGGTATAAGCAGATGCTTTGAGTTGAGCTACAGTTTGGTTATTCCAAGTGCATTTTTCAGTACACTTACCTTGTTACAACATATCTCCTCCAAATATGTGTAAGTTTGTCATTTAGGTTGTTGATACATATATTTGAGGAGGGTGATGGGCAGTGTGTAAGTGCTTCATGTTCTTATTCGACCAAGTTCTGCAGTCTTGATTTACTACTAAATCCTCCTTTGACCTTTAAGTTTCATAAGGGCTGTCATGGGTGTTCTAGATTTAGAAAATGTAGCCCATTTCTTTCCATCACATGGGCTACATCTTGATATAACATTTTTATGTAAATACTTGTGCTTACTTTAAGACCCTTTTAAGGGTTTGCTGAAGATGGTGATATATAGGGTAAATGGCAAGAGATGGAAAGGAATATCAGGGTTTATTCATTATAAAACAGGGTCCTCTAGAGGATGTAAAGCACCACCAAGTCCTTTGAGTTTTAAGCTATTGCTTGTCATACTCTGGTGAATAATTTTGTTTGTTAAATTATTTGCATTTATGGCTAAGTCTAGTGGGATATCTAATCCCAGTTTTTGCTTCAGCTATCATGTTTTCAGGATATTAAAGTCACTTTCATAGTTTATTTTTATTTTAACTGCAGCTTTTCACGAATTAGTTTAACTATATTATGAGGGTTATCTTGAACATGCTTTTAACCAGGTTTTATTAGCTTGGGTAAATCATACGACAACAATGGCTGTCACAAAATGTATCAACCCTAGAGACTTAGTATCACTTAGTTAAACTTTCATTTATTGTTTACTTTTTATCACAGCTGTTTCTCATGGAGCTGTGGTTGAGCAAGGTATTTATCAACTGCGGTTGTGAGTGCTTGATGCATGTTCCTTTTGATAGTAGATGATCTAGAGGGCATTATCACTAGAATGTTGATACTTGAATATGTAATCTTACCAGAAACCAATAAAAGAGCCAGGACCAAACCTTTATGTTCACGGGGTAATGTGGACTCATTCAGGCATTTTCAGTGCCTTGCTTTGACCTATTAAACTACATTAACTTGGATGTAGAGAATTCCCTCTTGACTCAAAAATAAAGGGTTGAAGTGCTATGCTAGTATTGGGGCAATATTTATAACCTTATAAATAAATAAGTACCCTTTCTAGCTCAGAAAACCTAGTTTTATTAAAATTATGTATTTTTGAAATTAACTGAGAGTTTGACTAAAATTTGTTTGTAGTTGAGATTATAATTGGGTTTGTTGTAGACCTTGGCTATAATTAATGACATAGGTTTCTTGTTTTGGGGGTTGGTCAAGAATAATAGCTTATATCTAAAAAAATTAGTCCAGGAATAGGTGGTTCAAGCGGGGTGGGGGTTGTGGAGTTAATCATATGCATATTTAGAGAAAAACGTGTGTGAACATGCATGAATGTGTGTGACCTTGCATAAATATGTACCTTATTATCATTATGTTTTTCATGAATAAATGAATTAGCACACTGTTGTTGTAAATTCTGTCTCTTAATGTTCAATTTAAGTCTAGTTACCATCCAGTTGGCTGGGTTCAGGCTCCTGCCATACGGAATCATGGCATCCCCAAAATTTAAAAATACCAAATATATGACAGTGCTCCTGGGAGTGATCATCGGGTAGTTAGTCACTAATCCATGGAGATGTTTTATTTAAGGGGAATGAGTGGAAGGAATGAGTCCTAAAATGTTAGCGTGAAAAGGGAGTTTAGACACTGATTTCTACATGGACCACATTTTACAGATAAGGAGGATACGTCTCAAAGATGTTTTGAAAGATTCCCAGGTAGAGTTCTTTCTGGCTCTGGCCTCATGGGAGTTTGCCTAGTCTACTTTCAGGGCATAATTCAGTTTCAATAGCACAACCCTGGCGGGGGTTAATTTCAAATACCAGTATCCTTTTGTCTTTGTTAATGTAAATTGTGAGGCATGAAAGTAAAAAGAATGGACTACGCTGAGAGAAAAACTTGAGTTTTAATTCCAGCTCTGTTATTTGCAAGGTACATAATTTTGACTCAGTTAACAAATTCTCTTGAGTTCAATTTTCTCATGTATACAAAAATGACGATATTATCTGCCTTACAAAATATTAAAATATTTAAATGAGATTGTCTATGTAAAGTTTTCCTTCGTCCCATCCTTCCTTTTTTTTTTTTTTTTTTTTTTTTTTTTTTTTTTTTTTTTTTTTTTTTTTTTTTTCTTTTGCAAGAATTTACCAAGCACCTACTGCAAATCAGTGTTCAAGGTGCTGGAGACGCAACAGCTGACAAAATAATGTCTGTAAATTCATGCAGCTTACCTTCTAGTGAGGAAGACAACACTAACCAAACACAACAATATTAAAATATGTAGTGTGCCAGAAGGTGATGTACTGTATGTAATTCAGGGAAGAAGTGTAAGTCAAAAGTGCTACATGAGATAGATAGGGTATCCTATTTATGTGAAGTGGTCAGGAAATGCTGCCTTGATACTATGATAACCAGATACAGACCTTAAAGAATATGAGGAAGCAAGCCAAGTGTCGAGCTTCATAGACCATAACAGAAGGAGAAAACAGCAAATGTAAAGACCATAAAGACCTTAAAAGAAAAATATTCTTAAGGTTTTCAGAAAGTTCAAGGACCACCATGGCTGTAGTCAACTGATCTTAGTGTAGGGAGAAAAAGTAGGAGATAAGGTCAAATATGATAATGGGACCTGGTCATAAAGGGTCTTGAAGTCTGCTGTAAAAACTGGTTTTCAATTTGACTGAGGTGGAAAGTCATTAAGGGGTTTTGAAGAAGATGAATAATAGAATCTGACACTCTTTAATACATGTTACAGAATCACCCTTAATACTTATCGAGAATAGCCTGTTACATGGCAATGGTGGGAGCAAAAAAACTAGTTAGAATGTAATTGTGGTAGTCTAGTTGAGAAACTACTCGATAAATAGTAGATAAAGATGATAACGTTTCTCACTAAATGCTAGCTATTATCATACAGTAATAATAGAAAGTTGTAAGACATTGGCTACAGTTAATTATCTTTTATTAAAAAAACCTAAATTTAAAAATGATGTATAAAAGAATAAGAATTATTTTTCGTTAAGACCAAACACGATAAAAATCCTACAAGAAAACCTAGGCAAAACCATTCAGGACATAGGCATAGGCAAGGACTCCATGACTAAAATAGCAAAAGCATTGGCAACAAAAGCCAAAATAGACAAATGGGACATAATTAAACTCCAGAGCTTCTGTACAGCAAAAGAAACAATCATTAGAGTGAACTGGTAACCAACAGAATGGGAAAAAAATTTTTGCAATCTACCCATCTGACAAACAGCCAATATCCAGAATCCACAAAGAACTAAAGCAGGTTTACAAGAAAAAACAAACCCATCCAAAAGTGGAAGAAGGATATGAACAGACACTTTTCAAAAGAATACATACATGAGGCCAACAAACATATGAAAAAAATGCTCATCATCACTGATTATTAGAGAAATGCAAATCAAAACCACTTTGAGATACTACCTCACGCCAGTTAGAATGGTGATCATTAAAATATCTGGAGACAACAGATGCTGGAGAGGATGTGGAAAAACAGGAACACTTTACAATGTTGGTGGGAGTGTAAACTAGTTCAACCATTGTGGAAGACAGTGTGGCACTTCCTCAAGGACCTAGAAATAGAATTTCCATTTGACCCAGCAATCCCATTACTGAGTATATACCCAAAGGATTATAAATCATTCTATTGTAAAAATACATGCACATGTATGTTCATAGCAGCACTGTTTACAATAGCAAAGACCTGGAACAAACCCAAATGCCCATTGATGATAGACTGGACAAGAAAATGTGGCCCATATACACCATGGAATACTGTGCAACCATAAAAAACAATGAGTTCGTTTCCCTTGTAGGGACATGGATAAATCTGGAAACCATCATTCTCAGCAAACTGACACAAGAACAGAAAATCAAACATCACATGTTCTCACTCATAGGAGGGTGTTGAACAATGAGAACATATGGACACAGGGAGGGGAGTATCACACACTGGGGTCTGTTGGGGAGGCCAAGGGAGGGACAATGGGTAGATGGGGAGGTTGGGGAGGGATAACATGGGGAGAAATGCCAGATGTAGATGATGGGGGTTGGAGGCAGCAAACCACATTGTCATGTGTGTACCTATGCAACAATCCTGCATTATCTGCACATATACCCCAGAACCTAAAGTACAATAAAAAAAGAATTAATTTTTGTTATAAAATTATGTATGATAGTGCAAAGCAACTCCCTCATTTTTGAGTATATAATAGCTATGTCTGCATGGTACCAAAATAGCTGATGGAAAAGTTAAATTTTAGTCATAAGATAAAAAATAACATAATAGAATGCATTTATTCCACCATTTGTGGCTTCTAATTGATGTCAAATTGAATTTATTGTCAACCTGAAGCAAATAAGATAAGAAGGAAGAAGCAAAAAAGAGAAAAAGAGAAGGAGTTGTATCATTTGTTTGATTTATGGAAAAGAAAGAAGGAATTCTTTCAAATACTTATTGAAAAGTGACATTTAAATAAAATTGTTTTTTTTTCTATTCTGTAGTAAGACATACTCATTACAGAAAAATTATAAATAAGGAAAATTATAGTATTTGGAAGAGAAAATATCATCCATAGTCTATTGCCAAAAGCAACCCAGGTTTACATGGTATATTTTTTTACTGGTTTATTATTATTATTATTTAAACATTTCCTATTTCATGATCATAAAGGATATAGAGGCATATTTCATTTTCACATAACACCAAATAAATTTTATTATTCCTATTTTTAAAATTCTTTATAAATATTACCAAAATAGGCACACAATATTTTCAGTGTATATGTCATGAGTTATGTTACTAATTTGCTATTCTTAGACAATTTTAAAGATTATTTTGTATTTCAAATAGTGTTGCAATGACGACCTATGTGCATAAAACCAGACACAATGCAAATAAGTGGAAAAAGACACTGCTCGTGGATAGGAAGAATCAATATTGTTAAAATGGCTATAGTTCTCAAAGATATTTATAATTTCAATGCTATTCCTATTTGACTACCATTGACATTCTTTACAGAACTAGAAAAAACTATTTTAAAATTCATATGAAACCAAAAAAGATCCTGAATAGCCAAGGCAATCCTAAGCAAAACAACAACAACAACAACAACAACAACAACAACGAAGCATAATGCCACCTTACTTCAAAATATACTTCAGGATTACAGTAAACAAAATGGCATGGTACTGGTATAAAAAGAGAGATATAGACAAAAGTAACAAAATACAGAACGCAGAAAGAAGGCCATACACCTGAAATCATCTGATTTTCAACAAAGCTGACAAAAACAAGCAATGGGGGAAGGATTTTATATTAAATAAACAGTGCTGTAATAACTGTCTAGCCATATGAAGAAGATTAAAATTGGACCCCTTTCTTACATCATATATAAAAATTAATTCAAGATTGATTAAAGACTTTTATGTGAAACCAAAAACAATAAAAATCCTAGGCAATACCTTTCTGAAGATAGAAATAGGGAAAGATTTTATGACAAAGACACCAAAATAAATAGCAGCAAAAGCAGAAATGGACAAATGGGATCTAATTAAACTAAATGTCTTCTTCACAGCAAAGGAAATTATTAAAAGAGTGAACAGACAACCTACAGAAAGGGAGAAAAACATTTGCAAACTATGCATGTGACAAAGGTCTAATATACAGTAATTATAAGAAACTTAGACAAATTTACAAGAAAAAAAAAAAACCTTTATGATTCAATCAACTACTACCATGTCTCTCTCTTAACACCTGGGGATTAGAATTCAAGATGAGATTTGGGTGGGGACATAAAGCTTAACCATATCATTCGCCCCTGTCCTTTTCTAAATATCACGTTCTTACACTTCAAATCCAATCACGCCTTCCTTCCCAACAATCTCCAAAGTCTTAACTCATTTCAGCATTAACGCAAAAGTTCAAGTCCAAAGTCTCATCAGAAACGAGTCAAGTCCCTTCTGCCTAGAAGTCTGTAAAGTAAAAAGCAAGTTAGTTACCTCCAAGATATAATGGGGTTACAGGCATTGGATAAATGCTCTTATTCCATATGGGAGAAATAGGCCAAACCAATGGGCTACAAGCCTCATGCAAGGCTGAAATCCATCAGGGCAGTCATTAAATCTTAAAGCTCTAAAATAATCTCCTTTAACTTCACGTCTCATATCCAGGAGACAATGATGCAAAGGATAGATTCCTACAGCCTTGGGCAGCTCTGCCTCTTTTGCTTTGCAGGGACAGCCTCCCACCTAGCTGTGTTCATGGCTGGCAATGAGTATCTGTGGCTTTTCCAGACACACTATGCAAGCTGTCAGTGAATCTATCATTCTGGGGCCTGGAGGACTGTGGCCCTCTTCTCAGAGCACCACTAGGCAATGCCCCAGTAGGGACTCTGTGTGGGAGCTCAAATCTCACATTTCCCTTCCACACTGCCCTAACAGAAATTCTCCCTAAGGGCTTCACCCCTGCAGCAGACTTCTACCTGGATATTTAGGCATTTCCAAACATCCTCTGAAATCTAAGCGGAAGTTCACAAACCTCAGTTCTTGACTTTCAGGCACCTGCAGGCCCAAGACCATATGGAAGTCTTGGGGCTTGAACCCTCTGAAGCAACAGTATAAGGTGTACATCAGCCTCTTTTAGCCACAGCTGGAACTGGCATAGCTGGGATACTGGGCACAAAGTCCTGAGGCTGCACAGAGCTTGGGGGCCCTCAGCTCAGCCCACAAAATCATGTTTCCCTTATAAGTCTCCAGGCCTGTAATAAAAGGGACTGGTACCAAGATCTCTGAAATGCTATGGAGACACCTTTTTTTCCCATTGTCTTGGGGTTTAATATTTGGCTCTTCATTACTTATACAAATTTCTGCAGCCAGCTTGAATTTCTGTCCTGAAAATTAGTTTGTATTTTTTATCACAGTATCAGACTACAAATTTTCCAAACTTTTAGGCTCTGCTTCCCTTTTAAAGCTAACTTCCAATTTCAGATCATCTCTCTCAAGTACAAAGTTCTACAGAACTCTAGGGCAGAGGCAAAATGCCATCAATATTTTTGTCAAAGCATAGAAGAGTGACCTTTGTTTCAGTTCAAAACAAGTTGTTCATCTCCACCTGAGACCACCTCAGCCTGTACTTTATTGTCCACATCATTATCATCAATTTGGTCAAAACCATTCAATAAGTCTCCAGGAAAATTCACACTTTCCTACATCTTCCTTTTTTTTTTTTTTTCACGAGCCCCCCCAAACTGTTCCAACCTCTGCTCATTACCCAGTTCCAAAGTCACTTCCACATTTTCAGGTATCTTTATAGTGGTACCCCACTCTCTGTGGTACCAATCTACTATATTAGTCCATTTCACACTGCTATAAAGAACTACCCAAGACTGAGTAATTTATAAAGGAAAGCAGTTTAATTGACTCACAGTTCTGCATGGCTGGGGAGTCCTCAGTAAACTTACAATCATGATGGAAGCAAAAGCGGGCATGTCTTACATTATGACAGGCGAGAGACAGCATGTGGAGAAAGTAAAGTGGGAAGAGCCTCCTTATAAAACCATCAGATCTCATGAGAAATCACTATCATGAGAACAGATTGGGGGAAGCTACCCACCATTATCCAAGCATCTCCCAAAAGGTCTCTCTTTCAGCACCTAGGGATTACAATTTAGGGTGAGATTTGAGCCAGGAAACAAAGAATAACTATATTGTATATCCAAAGGAATATAAATTGTTCTATTATAAAGACATTTTCACACATAATGCACTGTAGTACTATTTACAATAACAAAGATATGAAATCATGCTAATGCCCATAAATGGTAGACTGGATAAAGAAAATGTGGTACAAATATACAATTGGATACTATGCAGCTATAAAAAAATAATGAGATAATGTTCTTTGCAGGAATGTGAATGGAGCTGGAGGCCATTATCCTTGGCAAAATAACCTAGGAATAGAAAATCAAAAATGATATGTTCTTACTTATATGTAGTAGCTAAATTATGAGAACACATGGACTTGTAGAGGGAAACAACACACACTGGGGCCTACTGGAGGGTGGAGGGTTAGAGGAGGTAGAGGATTGGGAAAAATAACTAATGGGTACTAGGCTTAATATCTGGGTGCTGAAATAATCTGTATAACAAACACCTGTGACACAAGTTTACCTATATAACAAATCTGCACATATACTCCTGAACTTAAAATAAAAGTGAAGTAAAAAACATCATATTAATTGTCTATTAATTACCACAATGGTATAAAACTATCAATTAATAATAAAAATCTTTGAAAATTTGACATATACATGGAAATGAATCAATAAGTTCCTGAACAACAAATGGGTCAATGAAGTAATTTAAAGTGAAATTTCTTTGCAACAAAAAAGAAAATAAACACATTTTACTAAAGCCTATGGGACACACTAAATGCAGTTCTGAAACAAAAGTTTATAGTAACAAATGCCTGCATTAAAAAGAGATATTTCTGCATTAGTCCATTTTCTCACTGCTATAAAGAAATATCCAAGACTGGATAATCTACGAAGAAAGAGATTTAATTGACTCACAGATCCTCATGGCTGGGGAGACCTCAGGAAACTTACAATTATGGCAGAAGGGGAAGCAGATAGAAAGGACCTTTGTAACAAGGTGGCAGGAGCAGAAAGTTTCAAACACTTATAAAACCATCAGATCTCATGAGAACTTACTCACTATCACAAGATCAGCATGGGAGAAACTGCCCCCATAATCCAATCACCTACCAACAGGTTGCTTCCTCAACACCTGGGGATTACAATTTAAAATAAAATTTGGGTGAGAACGCAAAGACTATCCATGTTAATTTCTAATCAACAACCTCAAATACCTAGGAAAACAAAAGAAACTACACCCAAAATTGATAACAGGAATGAAATCAGAAAACTCAGAGAAAAAATGCATTAAAGACTTGTAATTCAAAGATCAATGAAATAAAGAGTTGGGTATTTTAAAAATTAGCAAAATCAAAGAGACTTTATCTTGACTAAGAAAAAAAAGAACAATAAATGAAATCAGAAAGATGAGAATGAAGACACTATAATTGATACTGTAGATATACAAAAGATCATAAGAAAGTATTATGAATAATTAAATGTCTATAACTTTGATAAGGAAGAAGAAATGGATAAATTTCTGGACACATATAACCTACTAAGATTAAATTATGAAGAAATACATAGTCTGAACAGACCAAAAATGAGTGTAGAAAAATTAATCAGGAATAAAATGCATTTCATGAAGAAAAGCTCAAAACCTGATGGCCTCTTTGATGAATTCTACCAAATATTTAAAGAAGAAACAATACCAATTTTCCTCAAACTATTCCAGAAAATTAATAGCAGGAAATATTTTTGAACTCATTTTATGAGGCCAGAATTACCTTGACTCCAAAACTGGACAAAGACACAACAAAAAAAGAGAAGTACAGGTCAATGTCCCTGATGAACATATATGAAAAGTTCTAATCAAAATAGTAGCAAACCAAACCCAACAGCACATTAAAAAGATCATTCACTATAGTCAAGTGAATGATCCAGGGTGTTAAGGATGATTTAACATGTACAAATTGATCGATGTGATTAAAAGATAGTAATGGAAAGACAAAATCTATATGATCATTTCAATAAACACTGGAAAAGAAGTTGACAAAATTTAATATCTCTTAACCAAAAAGAAACTGACCAAATTAAATCTAGACAGTCCTTTAACACAGTAAAGACCATATACGACAAACTCATAACTAACATTGTACTGAATGAGGAAAAATTGAAAGCATTTTTTCTAAGATCATGAAAAGTACAAGGCTGCTCTCTTTCACCACATCTATTCAACACAGTACTGGATGATCTAGCCAGGGCAATTATGCAAGAGAAAGAAAGAAAAAGTATCCAAATTAAAAAGGAACAAGTCAAGTTGACCTTTTTTGTAGACCACACGATTTTATATAAAAAAAACCTTTAAAACTCCATGAAGAAACTGGTAGAACTAATAAATCAATTAGCAAAGCTGAAGAATACAAAATCAACAAAAAAATCCGTAGTATTTTCTCTGGTAATAGGGAACTAACTATCTAAAAAAGAAGTCAAGAAAATAATTGTACTTACAGTAGCTACAAAATATAACAGAAACAGTAATATAGTTAACAAAAAATTTGGAAATGCTCTATACTGAAAACTATGCAACTTTGACAACTAAGGGATGTATTATTCTGTTTTCACACTGCTGATAGACATACCTGAGACTGGGCAATTTGCAAAAGAAAGGTTTAATGGCTTACAATTCCACTTGCTTGGGGGGGTCTCACAATCATGGCAGAGGCAAGGAGGAGCAAGTCACATCTTACATGGACGGCAGCAGTCAAAGACAGAGCTTGTGCAGGGAAACTACCCCTTATAAAGTCATCAGATCTCAAGAGACTTATTCACTATCATGGAGCAGCATGGGAAAGACCTGCCCCCATGATTCAGTCACCTTGAAATGGATCCCTCCCACAACATGTGGGAATTCAAGATGAGATTTGGGTGGAGACACAGCCAAACCGTATCAAGGGGACACAAAAAAAGGGGAAAATATCCCATGTTCATGGGTTGTAAAGACTAATATTGTTAAAATGATCACACTACCCAAAGTGATTATGGATGTAATGCAGTTTCTATTAAAATAAAAATGACAATCTTCACAGATATGTTAAAAAAATCTAAAATTCATATGGAAGCCCAAAGGAGCCCAAATCGCCAAAGCAGTTATAAGCAAAAAGAACAAAGCTTGAAGTATCATTCTACTTTATTTCCAAATATACTACAAAGGTGTATGCTACTAGCAAAAACATAGACGCATAAACCAGTAGAACAGAATAGAATGCCCAGAAATAAATTCAGACACCCATAGTCAACTTCTTTTTTGCAGAGCTAACAAGAACATATATTGGGAAAAAGATAGTTTCTTCAATAAATTGTGCTGAAGAAGTTGAATATCCACATGCAGAAGAATAATATTAGATCTCTACCTCTCACTGTATAGAAATTAACTGAAAATTGCATTATAGATTTAAACATAAGACCTGAAACTCTAAAACTGCTAGAACAAAACATGGGGAAATGTTTTAAAACGTTGGTCTCGGAAGAGTTTTTTAAATCAAGACCTCAAAAATACAAACAATAAAAGAAAAATATACAAATAGGATTACATCAAACTAAAATACTTTTGCACAGCAAAGGAAAATATTTTTTAAAAAGCCTACAGGATGATAGAAAATATTTGCAAATTATACATGTGACAAAGGGTAAGTATCCAGAATATATAAGGTACTATATCAGTAAACAAAACAAAAGCAAAAATCCTGATTAAAAACGGACAAAAGGGCTGGGTGTGGTGGTGCATGCCTGTAATCCCAGCACTTTTGGGAGGCCGAGGCAGGCAGATCACTTGATGCCATGAGTCAAGACCAGCCTNTCTCTAATAAAAATACAAAAATTAGCTAGGTGTGGTGGTGTACACCTATACTTTCAGCTACTCGAGAGGCTGGGGCACGAGAATTGCTTGAACAACCTGAGAGATAGAGATTGCAGTGAGCCAAGATCATGCCACTGCACTCCAGCCTAGGCGACAGAGTGAGATACTGTCTAAAAAAGAAAAAAAAAAATGTCCCTTTCATCATTCTCCACAAACTAACATGGAAACAGAAAACCAAACACTGCACATTCTCACTCATAAGTGGGAGTTGAACAATGAGAACGCATGGACACAGGGAGGGAACAACACATGACTGGTCCTGTCTGGGGGTAGAGGATAAAAGGAGGGACAGCATTAGGACAAATATCTAATGCATGTGGGGCTTAAAATCTAGATGATGTGAACAGTGCTGCAATAAACATACAGGTGTATGTGTCTTTATAATAGAATAAGTTATAATCCTACCCCAGAACTTAAAGTATAATTAAAAAAAAAACCTAGATGATGGAATGGTTAGTGCAGTAAACCACCATGACACGTCTATACCTATGTAACAAACCTGGACATTCTGCACATGTATCCTGGAACTTAAAGTAAAATACAAAGCTTTTTTAAATGGGCAAAATACCTAAACAGACAGTTATTAAAAGACATACAAATGATCAAATATATTAAAAATGTTCAACATCACTGTCATAAAGGAAATGTAAATTAAAGCCACAATGAGATAACACTTCACTCCAGTGAGATTGGCCAAATGTAAACCCAAATTCTTGAGACAGATCTGAACCAGTTTGGAGGTTTATTTTGCCAATGTTCAGGGTGTGCCTGGGAAAAAGAAATACAAGTCACACTAGGGTCTGTGGCTTGTGTTTTTTCCAAAAAGAGTTTTGACGACTTCAATATTTAAAGAGAAAAGAGTGGGCAGGAGGAGAAGAAGAAAAAGTTAAAACAAATATAATTATGCATTCATCTTCTGCATGCTAGATCTGCATTTAACATAAGATAAAGTAAGCCTGGAGTAGAGGAAGAAGTCAAATATATATTTGTCTTGGGGTAGGCTGAGGCATGATTTCTAGTCTTGTCTTTTTTTGATACCTGTGAAGTTAAGCTGTTAATTTACATTGTCAGGATGAGATTAAACAGAATTCTGATTCAAGGTTAATATGTAGGAGGCTATGTATTGTGAAAGATTTTGGGATCCACAAGGAATTTCCTTGTGAGCAATTTGTGAGAGAGACCACCTGGGAAGTTAGGGTGGCCTTCTATATTGCAGCTATCTGTTTGAAAACATAAAGGATGGCAATTGTTTTGTTTTATTTTGTTTTGTTTATGTGACTCAGTACCCAAGCTAAATTTTTAATTTGGTGTAGTGAATGTGGGGTCCTGAGTTATTATTTTCTCTTCACATCCCCCTTCAATTTTTTGAAATCTGTCAGAGAAAGCACTGTAGAAGAAAATAAGTCTCTGGTTATGGGTTTGATCTGACCCCTTGACACTGAGGTTTATTCCTACAAGGTTACATCCCACATAGTTAGAAAAACTCATTATAGGAGGTCATGAAGTCTTGTGTCCCACAGAGAGAAATAGGGGGAGGAAGTAAGAAGGACAAAAAGGGAGAAGAAAAAAAGACCAAAGCCAGATTATAGCAACAAAGGAAAAATAAATTCTGGAAAATTGATTTAACCTGTATTACTGAGAAGTCCATATATCAGCAGGTAGACACACATACACACAAGTTGTTATTATTTCTCTTAAAGTTCTCTAGCATAAGTTTTCAGGACTTTAAGAAAAGCATAGTAATTTTTAGTGATTCCAAGTCAGAAGAATAGGAGAGAAAATAAATTGAAAATGTTAGTTTGGAGGCCGATAGGCAGGAAAGAATTCAGGATCTAGTCCAGGTAAATCCTAGACAAATAGTATTGATGAAAAACAATGGATAGGGCTACAATTTAATAACAGATATACTATAGTTTCTTTAGAGACATGTTTTTTTTTCTATCTCCAGCCCCTCATTTTTACTAAAAACAAATCATAGTGGGACAAATTTATTTGCAAAATGTATTTTAGTCATTATTCTTGGTCTAATTATTTGCATGAAATGAAGGAAGAATAATTATTTGGCATACAGGCTTTTTTTAAATTGGTGAGGTTGAGGAGAAAATGATCACTTACACACTGTTGGTGGGATTGTAAACTAGTACAGTCATGATGAAAAACACTATGGAGGTTCTTTTTAGAAAATTAAAAATAGAATTGCCACATGGCTCAGCAATTCCACTACTGCACATATATCCAAAAGGAAAATATATCAGTATATATCAGTATATCAACATAATACCTGCACTACTATGCTTATTGCAACATTATTTACAATAGTGAATTTATAAAATCAACCTATGTATCTAACAATGGATAAATTGATAAATAAAATATGGTATATATACACAATAGAATGCTATTCTTTCATAAAACAAAATGAAATCCTATCACTTGTGACAAAATAGATATCCTTGAGGACTAATGCTAACTGAAATATGCCAGAAACAAACATACAAATACTACATGATTTCACTCATGCATAGAATCTGAAAAAAAATGATATAGAAGCAGAGAAGAATAGTGGTTACTAGAGATGGTGGAAGGAGGGTGTAGGAGGTTTGGAAGATGATGGTTAATGGGTACAAATTTACAATTATGTAGGAGGAATAAATGTTGGTATTCTATTGTAGGTGCAATAGATGGTTCACAGTAAAATATTGCATATTATAAAACAGCTAGAAGAGACACGTTTGAATGCTTATAAAACAAATAAACGATGAATGCATGAGGTGATAGATACATTAAATACCCAGATTGAATGATTATATAGCAAATATATGTATTGAAGCCTCAAATTTTACCTAATAAATATCTACAAGGATGATATATCAATTTAAAAATAAAAGAATTTAAAAAGGAAATGGCAGAAGTGCTAAGAAATAAATATGGTAAGAAAAATAAAACTACTTAAGATAGATTTGTATTAGCCCTAAGTTTAGGACTTTACAAAGATGAAATTTAGAGATTAGTTAAATTAAATGTTAAGAAAGGAAATAATATAATCCCAACATGATTTGATGTCATCCTTCAGAGTTCCAAATCATAAGATCATAGATCATATCATATTATGACAGAATGGATTGATATTTAAATAATGAATTCACTGAGATCAGATAATTACAGAGTTAGCATTTAACTTGAATATACTAAGTAGTCAATAAGCATCATATATGATGTTAATCCTTTTAAAATTATTGTATTTTTAATTAAATTAGTTATATGAGTCAATGTGGATTAAATAATATATCAGCATGTTAAAGGTTCCCTGTTGTCTCAGAAATTCGGCTGAAGTCTTAAACTTAGAAAAATGTACAATAGCGTCTGCACATTCTAAAGCAAGGTACTAGATGTATCTACACAGAATTTGCTAAAATAAAGAATAAGTCCAGCCATCACTATCACCTCTATCTTTTCTCAGAAAAAAAAGCAAGAAATTCAAAAGAAATTGTTGGAAGGAACTAGTAAATATAGAGTAACCTTTGACTTTTATCTTTTTTCTTTCAAACTAGGTAAGATCATCCATGGGATTAAGGGTATATGTAAGAAAGATAGCCTGCCCATCTCCCCATCTGAATGCTGGCTGGGCAGCAGAAAATCTGTAGGTTCTTCTTGTCACCTAGGTGAGAAATTGTGAAAAAAAAAACTTATTGGGAATTCATAATCAATGTTTCCTGGATTTTGGAGACTTTTGCATAAGTACAGAGTCAGATACCAGTTTTGAGTACAGAAGATCCCATATGGCAATGAGGGCAGTTAACCTGTTCACTGTCTTGATGTGGCACAAATATGTGAGTTTAACTTTGGTCAAGTTGATGGTTTAGAAGTAGTTGGATGTGTGCCACCTTAAAGAGATCCCAGTATCTGAATATTAGACAGTTCTTATAAGTGACCAGTAAGTTATTGCATCTGAAAAAGATGCCACTAAAATATTGGTAAGCAGATCGATCAGAGTTGAGATAAGGATATTCCAGGCAATTCAATAAACTGGTTATTACACTATGTTAACTTACAAAATGAAAGTGGACCCAGTGATAACTAAATTTTACATGTGGGGACATTTTGAAACCCTCTAACCCTCTAACAATAAACCCTCTAACAACAAAATCTTCCAGTTAGAGATGAAATACAAGATGCCTAGCCCCAGCTTTGTGGGCAGAATGAGAGGGCATGGTCTGAAAATTTCAGTTGCTGTCTCTATTGGGAAGACTTAACTCTTGATCTCTTGCAGACATTCTCCAGCACCAGCCTGGAATGTGTCAGCCCTACTCTGCAGTTTGACACAGAGGAACAGTAGCATTAACAGTAGTCTGGCCCTCATGGGCTTCTACTCCTAGGAGAAGGAAGGGTGCACCATATTAAGAGAATGCTCCATGGGACAAAATAATTCAGATGATAGGCCTTGAGTTCCAGAACTTTCTGTTGGTGGGAAGTTTCTTTCAGCAAAAGCACAGGTGCTATCCTGGGCTAAATGGGGAAAGTCGACAGCTAGTACTCAACAGTCAGGCAGCTCTGGTACTTGTGAATAGTCTTGGAGAAGGAGACTCCTTTTTTCCCCTCCTCCACCATTTCAGACACAGCTGAGTCTTCTCCCATGAAAGGTCAGTGTGGGTGCAACTATAAACAGCCTTTCTGGAACACTTCAGAAGGACTGCATCCTACAGAAGGAGTGACCTCCAGATTCAGCCTTGCACAGGGGCTAGAGTCACAGTTCCTCTCTACTTGGAAAAGCAACATTCCTGTTGATGAAAAAGGGCCTATCTTATTTGAATAGCCAGAGCAATGGGTCAGGAGTGTGTCTGCACGTTGCATTGCTTTTCTCCTGGCTTGGCAGGGGAGCTAAGATGGTCCCCACCCTTCCCCTGAGAAGGCCTCAGTGTGTTTCACCGAGAGCTCACCCAGTCACTTCTGTCAAACTTGGGACCTTTGCTCATCATTGAGTATTGCATTCATCCAGCTGCTTTAGTCACAACTATTTTCCACCAAGAGACAGCTCTCTTGCTGGGCTGAAGCATGAACTACTCAAACCAGTAAATAAAATATTGGGAGAAAAATAAATAAAACAATAAACAATTGCACACCATATGAGAATAAGGGAAGCTTTAAGAGATCTCTGCCATTCCAACCCCGCAGGAGGCTGAACTTGCTCATACACTGAGCGCATTACTACTACAGCCAGCATCTGCAAAAGCCATCTTATATGAAAACAAACTTAATATGGGTCAAAGATTCAAATCTAAATCCTGAAACTATAAAAATTCTATAGGATAAGCTAGAAAAAAATGCTTCTTGACATTAGCCTAGAGAAAGAATTTATGACTAAATCCCAAAAAGCATATGTAACAAATACAAAAATCAATTAATGGGATAGAATTAAACTAACAAAAAACCTCCTATACACCAACAAAAATAATTGCCAGAGTAACCAGACAGCCCTCAGAATGGCATTATATATTTGCTAACTGTATTTGACAAAGGACTAATATCCAGAATCTACAAAAATTTCAAAGAAATCAGCAAGAGAAAAACACAAAATCTCATCCAAAACTGGACCAATGACATGAATCAATATTTCTCAAAAGAAGATACATAAATAGCTAACAAACATATGAAAATATGTTCAATATCATTAGTCACCAGAGAAATGCAAATTAAATCCACAATGAGATACCACCTTACTCCTGAAGGAATGGGCATTATTAACAAGTCAAACAAACAGTAAATGTGCCTGGATGTGGTGAAAAGGGAATGGTTATACACTGCTGGTGGGAATGTAAAGTAGTATAGCCCGTATGAAAAACAGTATGGGGATTTTTAAAATAACTAAAAGTAGATCTACCCTTTCATCCAGCAATACTGTTACTGGGTGTCTACCCAAAAGAAAGGATAAGTGGATATGGAAAATGTATATATATACCACAGAATACTAATCAGCCATAAAAAAGAATGAAATAATATCTTTTGCAGCAACGTGGATGGATCTAGATGCCATTATTCTATGTGAAGTAACTCTGGAATAGAGAACAAAGTACTGCCTGCTCTCACTTATAAGTGGGAGCTGAACTATGGGTATGCAGAATAATATAGAATGATAAATGAACTTCAGAGATTCAGAAGTGGTTGGTTGGGAGGTGAATGGGGGGTAAAAACTACATATTGAGTACATTGTACACTACTTGAGTGATGGGTGCACTAAAATCTCAGACTTCACCACTATGAGATTTACCCATTTAACAAAAATCTACTAGTACTCCAAAAGCTATTGAAATACAAAATACATAAGACACCTAGTGATTTGTTTACATGAATCTCAAATTCATCTGGGCATCATGTATGTTTATTTGTTAAATCTAGGATTTGATGAATCCTAGTCCAACAGCATGTGTTACATGTATGCCTGTCTTAGTCCATTTGTGGATTATAGTATAGTATCCCTATAAAGATATACTTGATACTGGGTAATTTATAGAGAAAATAGATTTATTTATCCCATATTTCTGCAAGATGTAAAAGAAGCATAGCACCAGCATCTACTTCTCAGGAGGGCCTCAGGCTGTTTCCAGTCATGATGGAAGGATAACAGAAGCCGGACTGTGCAGAGACCACATGGCAAGAGAGGAATCAAGAGAGAGCAGAAGAGGTGCCGGGCTCTTTTCAACAATCAGTTCTCATGACAATTAAGAGTAAGAACTTACTCTTGCTAAATGGCATGAAGCCATCCATGATGGGTCTGTCCTCATGATCCCCTAATCTCCCACTGGATCCCACCTTCAACATTGGGGATTAAATTTCAACGTGAGATTTGGTGGGGTAAAATAAACCATCTCTAAACCACCGCATGTCTATGTGTATGTATATTATACATTTGTTGTTTGGACATGAGCAAAAAATGTGACTTAATTTTACATAATTATATAATGCATGTGTAAATGTATTTATAATGTATTTACATACATTTACTGTTACTGCTTAACATACATGACTTCCTTTAATCTTCACAGCCACTGTATTGTATGCATTCTTTACAGAGGCAGAAATCATGGTTTAGAAATGTAAAGAAAATTGATCAAGATCACACAGCAAAGAAGCAGCACCTAAATCCAGGCCCAGAGGTCTGGATTTTTAACCACTTGTGTTCTAATTGCCTCTTTATGCAATGTGAGCCAGAAGGAAAATTAAATTGCTTTATTAAATTGTCCCCCATAAGGATATTTTAAGTAAGAAAAAAGGGGAAACAACTCCAAATCTTGAGAAATGGAATCTCAAATTGATTTTAATCTGTGGCAGATACTTCACCTTTTTCATATTGATAATAAAATAGAGTTATGGCTCCAAGTGCCTAATTTTTGAAAGCAATATTTGTATAGACATATTTAAAATTCTTTTCTAAACAGGATCTCAAAAATAGTGCCCCAGGAGAAAGATTCCTTCTAAAATAGAGTCTCAGATACTCATGTCCAACATAAAGGGGTTTGTATTTTATTGTTTGTGTCTTTCAAAACATTAATGGATATATTTACTGTTTCTTTCAGAAACAGATGCAGTTGATTGTGCTTGAATAAAAGGGGCCACACACAAGAGCTGCTATTTATATGAAAGCCTTCACATTCTTTATTTCTCTGCTAAATAGGGTGGTATAATTTGTCCTTAATGGATATGAAATGAATATGGATTGTGAACAGTCCATTGAAATTGCCTTTATAATCATCAAATTATTCAGTCTCCAAAGAGGTTATTTATTTTACCCTTAAATAATTGAATGAAATAAATGAAAACTCCCCTTCTCTTGAATCTTTAATTCATCAATCAAATAATACATTAACCTCTATTTCTATTGCAAATGGAAATAATTCTCTCAAGAAACGTTACCATAAGTATATACCTTTAGGGATTATTTTCTCTTCATCATTTGGTATTTTTAACGTTCCAAAATAATGACATCAGCTCTTTTGTGTTCTTTTTGACTTTATGCATTATTTTTCAAATTTTACAATTCTGCTATTGTACATTATTATAGCACATATCAAAATTGTAAAAAACTATCATTAAACAAATTATTTCCAGAATTATCTCCATTATTCTGAATAGCTTTTTCTGTTATTTAAACCAGCCTGTATTAAAAAAAATTTCAATTGGCTTTCTGCCAAGCCCAGGACAAGATTGTTGTCTCGATGACATAA
>NW_016107819.1:1334220-1339744 GCF_001604975.1 Cebus imitator | reverse complement strand
AAACAAAAAAAAAAACACAAAACTATAGCAAACTCATCATTATGTTTCATTGATAAATCAAGCAAATAGGAATGTGAAAGTTTTGCCCACATCAGTATTGCTTTCCAGCAGCCGTGTTAATTTTTCCCTGCTCCCTGTTCCCTGGATATTTTATTTATTTCAGTTTGATTCTGCCAATCTGGAGTATATGTTTCGGTTTCCAAAAGTATTAAAATACACTCATGTCAGTTTCAACTGTTCTTTATATATATGAATAATTGATTGGGATAATAAAAGTTATTTGCAAAGAGAAAGATATTACCCTCTAATAAATGCCAGCTATGTGTTAAATGTTGTAATAGGTATCACATATATAGTATTTCATCTAATCTTTGCTTCAGCTTTGTTAAACACAAGATATCAGAATGTGAAAAAGCATGCCCAGAGAGGGCAACCACTTGCTCAAGGTTACACAGTTGCTAATACGCATAATTAGGAGTTGATATTTGGCCTCTCTCACTAAATCTACCGAGTTATATCTAGTAAATAAGGCTGACTCTTAGTCATTCAATATGTCTATAAAACTTCAATAAGGGCACACTGCAGTGTGTTAAAAACATTCAAAGCTATTCTACAAGAGAAATAAAAATGAGGTTTACCTAATTTATATACAAAATAACCAGCTGACTGAATTTTTATTTAAAATATCTTTACACATTGTGCAGATGCAGCCTGTGTATGTATAGGTCCAGAGAACACTATGAAAAATGACAAAGGTGATTTATAAATTTTCCCACTCTATGTATGTGAAAGAGACACTAAACATGCTACATTGAGTCTGTGCATCACCTCTCATCAATGTGTCTGTTTATTGCTGGTAAGCGTTGGTGATTCTGATAACTGTCATCCCTTGCCAGAAATATTACTTGCTTAATGTCTTATTTTGCTTGCATGTATGTATTTTTGATATCAGGTGGAGTTTTGTAATAGCTGATATCTAAGTCTGATCCTTTCTATCTGGGGTCAAAAGACGTCTTTTGTAAAGAGCCAGATTGTAATTATTTTAGGGGTTGTGAGCCATACAGTCACTGTCAAACTCCTCAACTTTGCTGTTATATTACAAAAGCAGTCATAGATGATATATAAATGAATGAGCATGGTCGCATTTTAATATGACTTTATTTACAAAAACAAGTGATGATCAGGATTTGGCCAAGTAGTTATAATTTGCCAAATTTTGCTTTATATTATGATCTGATTAAATGTACATTCTCACACAACACACACATATACACACACCATAACTATTTTTTAAAAAAGTAAACCATTACGAAGATGTCTTTTTGAACAGCTAATATAACCGGAATCTTATATGAAATTGCTGTTAACATACAATTGAAGATTATTTAATTCTTCCGTAATGTTAGCACAATTTTTCTGAATAAGCTACCAAATAATTACAATGAAAGTAGGCTGTGTTGTATTTGAGAAAGGGATTATAGGCAATAGATTACAGATCTCTTTATCTCAATCGAAAACTGAGTTACATTAGCTCTGCATTGGCATGATTCTATAAAGGAGTTCATTAGAAGCATTTGTGAAACAATACATAGTCTAAGGGCATTTTTCTATGTATACTATTGTCGTAATTAAGAGTCTGTTCACATTTTCAAGGGCTATCTTAAGGCTTTTCCAATTTAGCCTTATATAGTCTCTAGGTTAAAATCTGGTAAATAAATTGACCATGGGTTGTGGTACAGATGGGAGAGAGACTTCAGAAGCCTGTTTTTTAAACTAATTAGTCTACTGGGGTCTTATAAATGAATGCTTATTTTGTTTAATGATTAAGACTTCTAAATATTAAAAACTATTAAGTAAGTTTAGCGGAAGTTCACATGTTCAATGATTGACTTACATTTAAGTATTTCAAGCTTTCATTATAAAGATGCTGCTTCAAATTTTCAAAATGTTTTTTAAGGGAATTCTAAGGGATATTTTGATACTATGCTTGGATTTGAAATAATACACTGAAGATGATGTACAGAATATATCTAGAACATAGAATTCCAAGAGCCAGAATGCACATCATACCCTTATAAAATATGATAAACTTTTGAATAAAGTGAATGGTAATTCATTTCAGATTATATATGTCATACCTTTCGCAAATCAAATATCTGCAAATTACAAGATATAAAGTGAGATCATTAATGAGCCATTTCCTAATTGTCATGTTTGAATTATAAAATGTTTGAATTACAAACAAATTTTTATAGTGCTTAATAATGTTCATGAACCTACACAAGAAAGATGAACAATTGCCTGTATTTCTATTACTCTATTACCCTTTCTTTAGATATGTTTACAAAGTTATACAACTCAAAACATAATTGAAACATACATTTCAGATAAACTTTGCCTAACATGCTAGCTCAAAATACTTGCATAAAGCTCAAGTTCCATAGCATGGTGCTCAAGGCCCTCACAATCTAACCCCAGCCTTATTCATTGTTAATTCATTCCCTGTTCCCTTTATTTCAGCCAAGTAAGATTGATTGCCTTTTATTTATTTATTCATTTTTTAATTGTACTTTAGATTCTGGGGTACATGCGCAGATCATGCAGGATTG
The DNA here is from genome assembly GCF_001604975.1 of Cebus imitator. Lineage (NCBI taxonomy): Eukaryota > Metazoa > Chordata > Mammalia > Primates > Cebidae > Cebus > Cebus imitator. The sequence goes on along the minus strand of NW_016107819.1, from coordinate 1,337,135 downwards.
TTGCATAGGTGCATACATGGCAAGGTGGTTTGCGGCCTCCATCACCCCATCACCTACATCTGGCATTTCACCCTATGTTATCCCTCCCCAACGTTCCCACCCCCTCCTGCCCCTCCCCGATACCCCCACAACAGACCTCAGTGTGTGATGCTCCCTTCCCTGTGTCCATGTGTTCTCATTGTTCAACACCTGCCTATCAGTGAGAACATGTGGTGTTTGATGTTCTGTTCTTGTGTCAGTTTGCTGAGAATGATGGTTTCCAGGTTCATCCATGTCCCTACAAAGGACACAAACTCATAATTTTTTATGGCTGCATCATATTCCATGGTGTATATGTGCCACATTTTTCTTGTCCTGCCTACAATTAATGGGCATTTGGGTTGGTTCCAGGTCTTTGCTAGTGTAAACAGTGCCACAATGAACATATGTGTGCATGTATCTTTATAATGGAACAATTTATAATCCTTTGGGTATATACCCAGTAATGGGATTGCTGGGTCAAATGGAATTTCTATTTGCAGATCCTTGAGGAATCGCCACACTGTCTTCCACAATGGTTGAACTAATTTACATTCCCACCAACAGTGTAAAAGTGTTCCCTTTTCTCCACGTCCTCTCCAGCATCTATTGTCTCCAGATTTTTTTAATGATCACCATTCTAACTGGCATGAGATGGCATTTCAATGTGGTTTTGATTTACATTTCTCTAATGACCAGTGATGATGAGCATTTTCTCATTGTTTGTTTGCCTCATATATGTCTTCTTTTGAAAAGTGTTCATATCATTCACCCACTTTTGAATGGCTTTTTTTTTCTTGCAAATCTGCTTTAGTTCTTTGTAGATTCTTGATATTAGCCCTTTGTCAGATGGGCAGATTGCAAAAATTTTTTTCCCATTCTGTTGGTTGCTGGTTCACTCTAATGATTGTTTCTTTGACTCTGCAGAAGCTCTGGAGTTTAATTATGTCCCATTTGTCTATTTTGGCTTTTGTTGCCAATGCTTTTGGTGTTTCAGTCATGAAGTCCTTGCCTATGCCTATGTCCTGAATGGTTTTGCTTAGGTTTCCTTCTAGGGTTTTTATGGTGTTAGGTCTTATGTTTAAGTCTTTAATCCATCTGGAGTTAATTTTAGTGTAAGGTGTCAGGAAGGGGTCCAGTTATAGCTTTCTGCACATGGCTAGCCAGTTTTCCCAACACCATTTATTAAACAGGGAATCTTTTCCCCATTGCTTGTTTCTGTCAGGTTTGTCAAATATCAGATGGTTGTAGATAAGTAGCATTGCCTCCAAGGCCTCTGTTCTGTTCCACTAGTCTATATCTCTGTTTTGGTACCAGTACCATCCTGTTTTGATTACTGTAGCCTTGTAGTATAGTTTGAAGTCAAGTAGCGGGATGCCTCCAGCTTTGTTCTTTTTCTTAGGATTATCTTGGCTATGCAGGCTCTCTTTTGGTTTCATATGAAGTTTAAGGTGGTTTTTTTCCAGTTCTGTGAAGATGGTCATTTGTAGCTTGATGGGGATACCACTGAATCTATAAATTACTTTGGGCAGTATGGCTGTTTTCACAATATTGATTCTTCCTAACCATGAGCATTGAATGTTTTTCCATCTGTTTGTGTCCTCTCTTATTTCCTTGAGCAGTTATTTGTAGTTCTCCTTGAAGAGGTCCTTTACATCCTTTGTTAGTTGTATTCCTAGGTCTTTTATTCTCTTTGTAGTAATTGTCAATGGTAGTTCGCTTTTGATTTGGCTGTTAGAATCTTATTGATGTATAGGAATATTTGTGATTTCTTCACATTGATTTTTTATCTTGAGACTTTGCTGAAGTTGCTTATCATTTTAAGGAGATTTTGGCCTGAGATGATGGAGTCTTCTAAATATACAATCATGTGGTCTGCAAATAGAGACAATTTTACTTCCTCCTTTCCTAACTGAATACCTTTTATTTCTTTTTCTTGCCTGATTGCTCTGGCTAGAACTTCCAATACTATATTGAGTAGGAGTGGGGAGAGAGGGCATCCTTGTCTAGTGCCAGATTTCAAAGGGAATGCTTCCAGTTTTTGCCCATTCAGTATGATATTGGCTGTGGGTTTGCCATAAATAGCTTTTATTATTTTGAGACACGTTCCATTGGTACCTAGTTTATTGACAGTGTTTAGAATAAAGGGCTGTTGAATTTGTCAAAGGCCTTCTCTACATCTATTGAGATAATCATGTGGTTTAGCCTTTGGTTCTGTTTATGTGGAGGATTACGTTTATACACTTGCGTAAGTTGAACCATCCTTGCATCCCTGGGATGAAGACTACTTGGTCATGATGGATAGGCTTTTTGATATGCTGTTGCAATCAGTTTGCCAGTATTTTACTGAAGATTTTTGCATCTATGTTCATCATAAATATTGGCCTGAAGTTTTCTTTTTTTGTTGATTATCTGCCGGGTTTTGGTATCAGGATGATGTTGGTCTTATAAAATGATTTGGGAAGGATTCCCTCTTTTTGTATTGTTTGGAATAGTTTCAAAAGGGGTGGTACCAGGTCCTGTTTGTACGTCTGGTAGAATTTGGCTGTGAACCTGTCTAGACCTGGACTTTTTTTGGTTGGTAGGCTATTAATTGCTGCCTCAACTTCAGCCCTTATTATTGGTCTATTAAGGGTTTCAAATTCTTCCTGGTTTAGGCTTGGGAGGGTGCAAGTGTCCAGGAATTTATCCATTTCTTCCAGTTTTACTTGTTTATGTGCATAGAGTTCTTCGTAGTAATTTCTGATGGTAGTTTGTATTTCTGTGGAATCGGTGGTGATATCCCCTTTATTGCTTTTATTGCATCTATTTGATTGTTCTCTCTTCTCTTTTTTATTAATCTGGCTGGAGGTCTGTCTATTTTGTTGATCTTTTCAAAAAACCAGCTCCTGGATTTA
>NW_016107819.1:1311119-1334180 GCF_001604975.1 Cebus imitator | reverse complement strand
GGCTTCTTCCTGGTTTAGGCTTGGCAGGAGGCAAGTGTCCAGGAATTTATCCATTTCTTCCAGGTTTGTTAGTTTGTGTGCATAGAGTTGTTTGTAATAATCTCTGATGATGGTTTGAATTTCTGTGGAATCTGTGGTGATATCCCCTTTATCGTTTTTTATTGCATCAATTTGGTTATTCTCTCTTTTCTTTTTTATTAATCTGGCTGGAGGTCTTTTCAAAAAACCACCTCCTAGATTTATTTATTTATTGATTGATTGATTGATTGATTGAAGGCTTTTTTTGTGTCTCTATCTCCCTCAGTTCTGCTCTGATTTTAGTTGTTTTTTTGTCTTCTGCTAAGTTTTGAGTTTTTTTGATCTTGCTCCTCCAGTTCTTTCAATTTTGATGATAGGGTGTTGATTTTAGATCTTTCCTTGCTTCTCATGTGGGCACTGATTGCTATAAATTTCCCTCTAGACATTGCTTTAAATGTGTCCCAGAGATTCTGGTATGTTGTGGCTTTATTCTTGTTGGTTTTGAAGAACAACTTTGTTTCTGCATTCATTTCATTATTTATTCAGTTGACATTAAGGAGCTAGTTGTTCAGTTTCCACGAAGTTGTGCAGTTTTGAGTTAGTTTCTTAATCCTGAATTCTAATTTGATTGCACTGTGGTCTCATAGACTGTTTGTTACGATTTACGCTTTTTGCATTTGCTGAGGAGTAATTTACTTCCAATTATGGAGTCAGTTTTAGAGTACGTGTGATGTGGTCCTGAGAAGAATGTATATTCTGTTGATTTGGGGTGTAAAGTTCTGTAGATGTCTATTAGGTCCACTTGGTCCAGATCTGAGTTCAAGTCATTGTTAATTTTCTGCCTTGTTGATCTGTCTAATATTGACAGCGGGGTGTTAAACTCTCACAGTATTATTGTGTGGGAGTCTAAGTCTCTTTGTAGGTGGTTAAGAACTTGCTTTATGTACTGGGTGCTCCTGTATTGGGTGCATATATATTTAGGATTGTTAGGTCTTCTTGTGGCATTGTTCCTTTTACCATTATGTAATGCCCTTCTTTGCCTCTTTTGATCTTTGTTGGTTTAAAGTCCATTTTATCAGAGACTAGGAATGCAACTCCTGCTTTTTTTTCTCTCTCTCTCTCTCCATTTGCTTGGTAAATCTTCTTCCATCCCTTTATTTTGAGCCCATGTGTGCCCTTGCATATGAAATGGGTTTCCTGAATACAGCATACTGATGAGTCTTGAATTTTTATACAATATGCCAGTCTGTGTCTTTTGATTAGGGCATTTAACCCATTTACATTTGAGGTTAATATTGCTTTATGTAAATTTGATCCTGCCATTTTGATGCCAATTTCTTCTTCTGTTATCTTTGTCCCAGAAGGGTACCTGCCCGATGTCAACCAGAGTTCTCCTTTATGAGGTGCCTCTTTGGATATACAGAGGTCAGGGAGCTGCTTGATGAGACAGTCTGTCCTTTATAGGAGCTCAAGTGCTGTGCTGGGATTTCCGTTGTTCCATTCAGAGCTGCTGGGCAGGAACATCTGCTTTAGTGGGACTCATAGTCCCCTCTTTTCCCAGGTGCTCTGTCCTGGGAAGGTGGGGCTTTATTTATAAGTCCATGACAAGCTGCTGCCTTTTTTCAAGGATGCCTTCCTGAGCAAGGAGGAGTCTAGTCACAGTGTGCAAGCAGAGGCGTTCCTGAGCTGCCATGGATGTTGACCAACTGCTGTGGGTGATAAAACTGCTGGAGAAGCACAGTATCTGAACCCAAGTGCTGGAGTGGCTGGAAAAGCCTCCAATGACCTATGTTGGGTGGGGGTGGGAGGAGTCTTCCAGGGATTGAACTTCCTGAGTTCAAACTGCAAACTTCCTTGCAGTTTTGTTGACAGAGGTACAGTTAGAACTGCCTCAGTAATGGCAGTCTGCCTCAGTATTGGCGGACTGTCTCAGTAATGGTGGACTTCCTAGGTAATGGCAGACTGCCTCGGTAAAGGTGGAGGCCCTCAGTAGTGGTGGACTGCCTCTATAATGGTAATCCCTTCCTGCAACAGAGCTCGACCGTCCTGTGTCAAGCTGAAATTGCTACACTAGCTGTGAAACTCTCAAGCCAGAGCATTTCAGATTGTTTGTCTTTGTGGGGGTGGGACTTGCCAATTCAGATCACCTGGCTCCCTGATTTCAGCTCCCCCTTTTTCAGTTGAATGGTCGGCTCTGTCTCCCAGGCATTCCAGGCGCCAGTTGAAGCGATCACCCAGCTTTGTGTGAGTTTTTGTGCAGAACCCTGCAGTGCTAGCTGAAACAGCTGTGCTGGAAATAGTGGCGCTTTTTGGCCTGGGAATTTCCTGACCTGTGGGTGATAAAAACTGCTGGAGAAGCACAGTATCTGAACCCAAGTGCTGGAGTGGCTGGAAAAGCCTCCAATGACCTACGTTGGGTGGGGGTGGGAGTAGTCTTTCAGGGATTGAACTTCCTGGGTAAGGCGGTGCCCCACCCTGCCTCAGCTCTCTCCTCTTGGGCTACACGTACTATGCAACCAGTCCCATTGAGATGGACCTGGTACCTTGTTTTAAAATGCAGAGATCTCTCACCATCTGCATAGCTCTTGCTGGGAAATGCAATCCAGAGCTGTTCTTATTCGGCCATTTTGATGGATTGCCTTTTTATGAATACTCCTTGTATTTGCTGGCTCCTTACTATTATTCCCCTTGGCAAAGAAATGTAGAAAATGTAAATTACAGCACCCTTAAAAGTCAATGGAAACTTTTGACTGTAGAGTCAAGTATAAATCATGTCATATTTTAGCAGTATAGTCTCAGAACTCCATCTTTGATTGCTTGCTTGCCAGATATCCAAAGTGTGAAATGTTTCAGCTACTGTTACATAGTTCCCTTTTTATCTATAAGTCCATAAAATATTTTCTCCTTCATGCAATGTTACCAAGTTTGCCATCTTGGCACATAATGCTTTTCAGATTTAAGGGATTTATTTGTTAAAATGTGGGAGAGCATCAATTTTGAGCCTATTGAATGGAAACTTGCATGGATATGGACACATACATGTATTAAGAACCAATATAATCCTTCATTTGTAGCCTGTCTGACTTGTTCCTCTGACTTGTTCTCCCTGTCTATGTGATGCAGTATGCATATTCTGACAATGGAGAATTAAACATGAGAAGAAAGTTAAAGAGTATCTAAGCCGAGGGTTAACTAGCCATCTTAACCTCAAGGGAAACCTCAAGATTTTCTCTACTTCAAACTCTACCAGTAGTAGAAAAGATGGAAAATATGATTGGTGAAGGAGAATCTGGTGGGAGGAGAAAAGGGATTATAAATAATTAATAATAATAATGTATAATTATTGACCATTTACTATTTTTCAGGTACAATGTTTAGTGTTCTACTCACATTATCTAATTTGATGCTCAAGACAACCCCATGAGGTAGCTGCAGTTAGTTCATACCACTTTAAAGATAGAGAATCTGAAGCTTAGAGAGGTTATATACTTATTGAGCCCCTACTAAGGACCAGACATTGTTCTAAGTCATCTTTGTCTATTATTTAATTTAATCTTTATAATAATTGTATGAAGTAGATAGTATTATCTTCATTTTACACAAGAGAAAATGATGAAAATCCAGGCCTTCTCATTTGTTAGCTTGCACTCTTAATCCCTACACTGTCTAGTAGCTCATCTTCTTTTTGTGTTTTCTTTTACTGGAATTGTCTTTTTCTGTCTTTATTGTTTAGCACTGTTTGGTTGTATATGCATATTGATATACAATAAATTTGTCTCTTGGCCCTCTTGATATGTATTTCCTATAAGATTCTCCATGTTCCGGTCTACCAATTAGAACCAGGATGAGCAACCTAGAGCAAACATCCCATAAAAATGGCCTTTCTTGGGCCAGGTGCAGTAGCTCACGCCTGTAATCCCAGCATTTTGGGAGGCCAAGGCAGGCAGATCATGGGGTCAGGAGTTCTGGAGCAGCCTGGCCAATATGGTGAAACCCCATCTTTACTAAAAATACACAAATTAGCCAGGCGTGGTGGCGCATGCCTGTAGTCCCAGCTACTAGGGAGGCTGAAACAGGAGAATCACTTGAACCCAGGAGGTGGAGGTTGCTCTAATGTATGTTTTTGGGAAAAGAGTTCTTATTTTTCCATAATTTGATATTTTGGGATGTCTCTCTCAGTCAGAGTGGTAAGATCCAGAAAGAATATAAGGAGAAGAATTGCCCATATTTCTCTATTTAGGATGAAACTTGAACTTGGAGTTACTTTTCCTGGACACTTTTGTCTTAGTCTCAGAAAGTGCCTGTCATGTACAACTTCTACAGTATGTGCATCTGCTAAATGTTAAATTTTGAATGGAGTGATTTTCCGTAAACAAAAATGAATTAGGAAATAAAAGAATTTCTCTTGTTAACAAATATTGTGGAATATGATCTGAGTTAGATCATTTAGTATATGTGTTTTCTGATATTAAGAAGCTGATTTCTCAGGCAATGTTGTTTTCAAGTAGTGTTGTTGGTAACTTTTTCATCAGTTTTACTCTGACATACCATCTGTTGGCTATCTCAGGTTTTTGCCTTCAGTAAATCCTGTGAATTTTATAGACTATGCATTGCACTTATTTATTGTTATTGTATAAATGATGTTGAACACTGAATGGAGTTTTCTTGTTATTGTACCTAAGATTCAAAATTTTCTGATTTTAAATTAAGGTAATCTGGTAGCTCAAATATAGAGTATGCTGAGAGTGCTTTATTTTCCTTATGTTTATTGATTTGTAGAAAATAACAACTGAGTATCAATATTTCCCCAAAAAGGTTTTCTGTGTTTTTCAGCTCATATAACATTAATTTGTGTTTTTAGTCAGCACAAGTGGTATTTAGGCTGTAATATCTAAAAAGTAAAGTCTTTTGGTTTTACAAACTTTCAGACTTCATTTCTGAAGTATCTTTAAAATTATTCTAACCACAAGCCACTTCTATGTAAACACATATTAACCAAGAAAAAGAAACATGACTTTTTGGTGACTGTCATGATCCTCAAAGCCCTGCTTTTGTACTTCAAGTATAATGTAACTGTTAGGTTTCTTGATGGCAGGAAATGGAAGCTGACTTTTGTCAAATTGAAAAAAAAAAAAAAAAGGAAAGTTATTGGAAGGATATAAAGGAATCATAGAATTTAAAAATTATATGGAAGGACCACAGTTGGGAAATGTAAGACAGTAAGGCATTTCTGAAAGAGTCAAGAAGCAGAAAGAATATCTAGTGTCTTTACCCCTCTGCAGCCTTGTTCCATTATTGCTACTGCCAATAAAACACTATGCCATTTACCATGAAAAGACCCGAACTGAACTTTTATCTTTGCATCATTTATTCAAGATTCTGAGTCATAGATTGAAGCATCCTATTGGTCTTTCCTTACCATGTGCCCAAATCCTCTATTAGAAAATGCAAAGAATGACATTGTCCCACTTTTGTTTACGAATTATAAGGCTGGGCAAGCACTGCATAAGACAATGACTACGTATATTGGAGTATTTACCCCCAAAAGGAAAGGAGTTGGTGGATAGATTTTAAAAAATAATAAAAAAAAGATTAAATACTCACTATGTACAGATCAATGAGTAGTACTCAATCTAATGTAGTCTTATGTAAAACTATGACACTATTCTTCTAAAATAAGTCATATTTTGATTTCAATATGCAGTTTTTGGAGTTCTAAAGGGGGCTAACTTAATTTCTAATTTATTTTTGTTTATCTATATGTCCTAACAAAAAAAGAGATATTTTTAAAAGGGCTCATGAAGGCAAACTTGGAAAAGCTTAACATTAGCAGTCAGACAAGACTAAGTTCATTAATCTTTGCCAACTGTGTGATCTTAAATAGGTTCCTGAAGGCCCTCCTGAGCCTTACTTTTTTTATCTGTAAAATGAGAATAAGGCCTCCTGTGCTATAATTATTATAAGAAGCACATAACATAATGAAAAAATATGCTAATTTCATAGTACTTGGCATGTAGCTCAATTAATAGTAATATTTGTCCCCATACAGTAAATGTAAGTCACTAAGTGTGTACATGCCAAGTCATAAATTAATTTGATGTTATGTGAGTTTTTGATAGCTAAATTTTTTTTAAATGTGGGTATTTTATTCAACCTGACCATATAACTGATTGAATTTTTCACTTCATCTAACTTTTTATATAATGTTTTATTGCCTAAACTAAATTTTGTATAAGCTTAAGTGAAGTTGAGAAATAGCATCATAATACTGAATTACTGCTGATTTACCTCGTGAACACAGTCTACCTTAATAAACTCCCAAAGTACAAAAGCAAGTCATGTATTTTGGTTTTCTGGGAGCAATTTATTTCTTTTGCAATACTTAGCATTCACCATTCACAGGGCTTAAGCATTCTTGTATCCTGTGCGATTTTTTTTTGTTATTTTCTTTTTTGAGTTTTTATCCTCAGATATGATTAACCTTTTGATTTTTTTGCTTTACTAACAATCACTTAATGGACCTAAGTCATCTATGTCAACTTATAGTTGACTAAGAATTTTGGAAATTATTTCAGGTTTAAAACATTTAAATCTTCACTGTCTTCTTTGATGGATAAGTTGCTTCAGTATTTCAATCACTCAAGAGTTCAGATATTTCTAAAGACTCAAGTATTCTTGTTTGTTATATTCCCTCTCTTCTGCCTAGGCTTATCTCATTCCCAATCTCAGACAACTAATTAGCAGTGGAAAAAAATATTGGCTGATGTTAAACAGTTTTCGTTTGTTCTTGCTTTATCTTGCTGTTTGCTGAGATTCTCATTCTTGCTTTTTCTCTGAATTGTTATTGATGTTTAGGAAGTCTCTTTGCTGCAGCCTTGCTATAGGCAGTTCTGCGATTTGAACACAAATGATATGGTAACATGTACCTTACTTATTATTGTGATAGTCACGCTTTGCTCTGGGCAATATCAAATGAAAATTATTACTACTCAGATCACATTTTCATCACCTAAATATTTGTACAATACAGATATCAAAGTATAATACGTTGAAGATGAAAAGAGCAGCTAGAATGGTGCAGAAGACTGTAAATTAACATCCTTCCATACGCAGGTGTTTACCTCTTTGGTCTAGGGCATTAGAGATCCCTAGGAAATACGTTGCAAATCTAAATCTAAATTTGTAAATGTCTAATATCTAGTGGATTTCAACAAGCCATTTCCTCACAAATTTTTAAAGTTAAGGACAGATAATGTCCTTGTAAATGTCTAACAGCTAGCTTAGGGGTTGGGTGGAGAAATATAATTCATAGTATTTGCTGATATTCATGGTATATATATGTATTCGAACATGGCCATTTTCAGGCTACCAATATGATGTTGAATGTAGAGTTAGGAAAAATACAAGCATGTCACATGAATAATTAAGAACTGGCTCCTGCACAGCACTGTACATGTGTGTATGTATACAAACACACACACACACACACACACACACACACACAGACATATATATAGCTTTCCATTTCATAGGAAACAAAATCATCATACAGTATGGTAAGACAGAAATATTTTCTATAGTCAACATAAAGTATTAAAAGTTAATGAAAGCTCTTATGTTTAAAAGCAAAAGCAATCTCTTATATTACCCAGTCCACAGCTCAAAAATCATTCAAAGGAGTGAAACAAAAATAAATGCTTTTTAAAGTACAATTTATAGAAAAGCCACTTTACAGGCTAATTAGTACACTATTATTGTGGTCACAAGTCAAATGCTGTTTTTCATAATAGGAAACAGTAAGTGGAAAAATGACACCACTTGATTGAGTCCTTCTTCACTTGAGATTATGCAAAACTAGGATGTTCTTAGAAGGACTTTATAAAGAGTGACTTCTCATGTCATGTAAAACAAACACACTTGCCATGGGTGCTCAATCTACTTAACATGTTTTGTTAAGTGAATAAAGAGAATACATACCATGAAGCTTATGAATGTCCTTTTCATATTTAGTGAACTGAAAATATTTGGGCCACTGAGGGACAATGTAGCATAAAGACAATATATTAAGTTTGTAGGAGAAGAGGAACCCCATGACCTACACATTTTATACTCATTTGTATGGTAAGCCTTTCATGCTGACCATTTGCATTGAGAGAGCAATTTTTTTGTATGAACAGTCTTCTCTAAGACTTAAGATCTCCATCGTCAGAGACTTGTAAAATGGCAGGAATGGAGGAGGTTTTGATTGCAAAGGAGTAGGAGATTATCACAATCCTGCAGAGAACATAATTAGAGGTGAGAGTAATATGGTCAGATGCTGAAAAAACAAAAAAAATTATCCTAAAGTGCAATAGTCCTTATACCTCATTCAATATTCCCTTTGTCCATCCACATTGTTGAATAAACTACTACTCGGCCAGGTGCGGTGGCTCAAGCCTGTGATCCCAGCACTTTGGGAGGCCAAGATGGGCAGATCATCTGAGCTCAGGAGTTCAAGACCAGCCTGGCCAACACGGTGAAACCCTGTCTCTACTAAAAATACACAAATTAGCTGGGTGTGGTGTTGGGCTCCTGTAATCCAAGCTACTTTGCAGGCTGAGGCAGGAGAAGCACTTAAACCTGGAAGGGGAAGGTTGCAGTGAGCCGAGATCGCACCATTTACATTCCAACCTGGGTGACAAGAGAAAGACTCCATCTCAAACAAACAAACAAACAACTACTCAACCCCCATTGAAACTTCTCTCTAGCATTGAGTTGCTGAATTTGTGACTGACTTATGTCAGCCAGTTTGTTCTGAGGAGTTTAGCGTCACCAGAATGCATTGACATGAATACAGCAACATTCATAGAAAGTGTTCATCTGCTTTGGGCTCATTTGCTTCACCTATTAAAAAATAATTTAATTTTGGGTGTTTTCTAGTGTTACCTATTTTATAAATGACTTACAATGTTACATGTTTTATTTTAATCCTCACCACAGTGCCACATATAGGTATTATTATCCCAATTTTACACAGAGAAAACTGAGACTTACTGAGGTACAGCTGACAGGTGAAAGAACCAAATATAAATTTATTTTTATCTGGCTCCAAAGCATATAATTTCAACTCTTTGAGCCACTTAAAACCTTAATTATACTACATAGTTTCCAGCAGTGAATAGCTTCAGAAAGGATAAATGGTTGCAGGAAACAATTTGTTTCTTGCAATTATGTTGGTCAGTCTCTAATTTTAAAAACCATAAGTTATTCCAACTTTTTGAGGGCAAACAGTAATCAAGTTCTTTTAAATAAATGTATGGAGAGAAAATTGAACTCTCTTTAAACAAATGAATGAACACAAGAGTGTTCTAGAGGTCAAGGTAAATGTCTTCTCTGGAAGAATGTCTATTTTCTGGGGCCCATTTGCTATGTGACTTGTTTATTTTGGTCCATCCTACACAGCCACATAGTTTATTTTAATATCTTGAGGCTGATCACTGAGGAAATCTCTGATGTATTCAAAAACCATGACACAAAAAAGGTTCTTAGGTGATTTTTTCCTTTGAAATATGTGTAACAATGGTAAATACATTGAGGTAATTGTATCTCCCATCTACCTGGCTCCTTCATGTTAGCTAAGTTTCACTAGTTTGCTGTTAATTGCATACTCATTTAAAAATATTATATCATTTTATTTAATATTTTATTAATTTAGAAAATAATACAGAGGATGGAGAAATGGGAGGAATCACATAAACTCTCTGAAGTTTTCTGAAAGGCTAATATTACAGGAAAATGTAATATTAATTTTCTGAAGACAGTTGCATAACATGGGAGGGAGTACACCTTTTTAAACTATTTGAACTTGAACCATTTAATGGGTGTCCTAAATAAACACCACTACTTAATAACATAAAATTAAACTTTAGTAAATATAATTATTCTTTCCTGCAAGACAGGATTATTTAAACTCAATAATTTAAACTTATGCTGGGCACTGTCCTGTCCTGTTTTTTGTTGTGTAACCAAATTGTTTTGTGTATGAAACAACGAGTAGCCAAGGGCTGAGGACGACAGCAGAAATGTGATCTGCATATGTTTGACAAACACCAATTAATGTGAGTAAATGTTTGGAATTAAACATTGCAACTTGACAACATGTAATGTGCTTTGCATGGGCACATGCTAGATGTCATCAAAGGTTTGAGTGTTGGAGTAAATAGCCAAACCACTTAGTCTGTGTACCCATCATATTTCTCCATCCTCATATAATGTCCTAATACAATTTTTTCTTTCTAGTAAAATATCAAAAGGGGGCTTAAAGAATGTTGACTTGCATTGCAAGACATACAATGATAATCAAGCATTGATTAGATCCATATTCTTAATCCCTCCTTTCAGAGAGTATAAAAACTAATTGTTTCATAGAGCTGAACCAAAGTGAGGCATCATCATAGACACTTTACAAATATATCTCAGTTAATCTTCATAATGACACCAAAAGGTAAGTATAATCTACTTTCTACAAGTGATTAAACCTAGCTTCAGGAAGTTTAGTTTAGCATATTCCAGATTACACAGCCAGTAATTAAACGGCTGAGCTTTGAGTTGAGTTTTATCTGACTCCTCTGTTAGACACAAAGATTATGAGGACCATAAAAATGACTAGATATGGCCAGGCGCGGTGGCTCACGCCTGTAATCCCAGCACTTTGGGAGGCTGAGGCGGGTGGATCACGAGGTCAAGAGATCGAGACCATCCTGGTCAACATGGTGAAACTCCGTCTCTACTAAAACTACAAAAAATTAGCTGGGCATGGTGGCACATGCCTGTAATCCCAGCTACTCAGGAGGCTGAGGCAGGAGAATTGCCTGAACCCAGGAGGCGGAGGTTGCCGTGAGCCGAGATCACGCCATTGCACTCCAGCCTGGGTAACAAGAGCGAAACTCCGCTTCAAAAAAAAAAAAAAAATGACTAGATATTAACTGCGTTCAGTGTGACATATCATTTTTAATCTTCCAAAAAAATCTTTAAAAGTATGTTTTATTATCCTCATTTCACAGATGATACAAAAGTGAGGCTATGAGAGGTCACATAAACTGCCCAAGGTCACACAACTAATATATGGGATAGTGCATATATGAGTCCAGATATGACTGTCTTCAAAACCTCTGCTCTTAACCACATAACACCTCCTGTCTCCAAGTGTAGCTATACAGCAGAATTCTTATAAAACTCTAACCCCCACCCCTAACACAACACATGAGCACTCTGTCCCCCACTACACATGAGAGCATAGTGGTCATTATCATTGTCAAAAAAGGCAGTTTATAATCAGATGTTTTGGAATGAAAACCAATATTATCATCCTTCTATCTGTTGGAAAATAATACATAAATTAGTTCCATCTTAATTATAATAATATTTCTTTCCATTTAAAAGTAATCTTTATTGCCCTGAGAAAGAATAAATGATATAAGATGTTCATTTCTGTTTTGCATAATTTATATACACAGAGTCGTGCAGTTTGAGAGAAATCATGTAAAATAATGATATAACAAGTTTCATAGTTAATACACTTTTAAGATAATATTCTGGATAGAAAAAATATCAGGAAAATTAAAAATGCTAGGTTTGTTCAATAATTTCCATTGAGAGCTGTTACTAAAGAAAAAAAAAAACAAAACTCTAGTTCAGAAATAACAAAAATAGTTGCCAGCAAAATGCACTTTCTTAATTGAAATCAATGGCTCTTGATTAGATAAAAAATAATGCTAGGAAAAAAAAAACCTGTGCATAACTCATTTTCTAAACACTAATATTCTATAAGAATTATCTATTTTGTTTTCAAATATAAAGAAGTATGTCATTGTAGAGAAGACTCACATTTCTTAATGTTTTTTGTTTAATAGATCAGAGGAGTTACTTGGAATGATAAATAGTAAACCCAAAGAAACAAAGTAAAACTCTCTAATCTTTGTAATGTAATGACTTAATGCAAACACAGTAATGCTTCACCAAAGCAGAAATTTCAATGGTGTAGGTCATAGTCAAGAGCTCATAATTAAGGGAAAATCACTTAGATGTGACGAAAGAGGTTGTGATAGCTAATAAAGTTGATGAACTTCATTAATAGTAGAAGTTCCCTTGTCCATAGTCAGTATCTTTAAATTTTATTTCAACTGTAATACTAATAAATGTGGGTTATCATGTTTCAAAACCCAATCTACATTGGAAACGGCCAATTAGAAATGTAAGACATTTTTAAAGGTTGCACTGCTGGCTGAAGTAAATGTGAGAGTTGATGGAGAATAGAATGTAGAAAATACATAAAAATATGCCTCAAAACTGCCTAGGACAAA
This sequence comes from Cebus imitator, assembly GCF_001604975.1. Taxonomy (NCBI): domain Eukaryota; kingdom Metazoa; phylum Chordata; class Mammalia; order Primates; family Cebidae; genus Cebus; species Cebus imitator. Next base: position 1,321,821 of record NW_016107819.1, on the reverse strand, counting down.
TAATCCTATATAGGTATCAATAGCCTGAGGAGCTAAAATTATACTGTAACAATGGGTATCCATATTCAATATCTTAAGGCAATAGGAAATGATTAACTTTTCTTAAAACTTCTCATTTTATGAATGCAAGGATGAGTACAATCTATTTTAGAAATATTTGTGTAATAAATGATTGAAACAAAATATTTACTTATTTATTTTTGCTTTTACTTTTTGAGACGGAGCTTTGCTCTTGTTGCCCAGGCTGGAGCGCAATGACGCGATCTCATCTCACTGCAACCTCCGCCTCCTGGGTTCAAGCAGTTCTCCCACCTCACCCTCCCAAGTAGCTGGGATTAGAGGCATGCACTACCATGCCCACCTAATTTTGTATTTTTAGTAGAGACAGGGTTTCACTATGTTGGTCAGGCTGGTCTTGAACCCCTGACCACAGGTGATCCACCTACCTCCCAAAGTGCTGGGATTATAGCCATGAGCCACTGCACTCAGCCAAATATTTATTTTTAAAGTAATTATGCCTCCAATTACCCAGAAAACCTTGTAGTTTAGAATACTGAGTCTCAAAGACTGAAATAGTGGCATTCATAGATGAACTAAAACTTCATTAAAATACTGTCTTCTAATATCAGAAAAGTCTGTTTGTCATTATTGCAGAAGCAATACAAACAAGAATTTGAATTAGGTGGTGTGTAAAATTATACTTATTTAGCAAAAGATGGTTTTTCCTTGTATCCAAAGAATGGTTTTGCAGAGAATGAGAAGCGGTTTGGATTTGGAGAAACAAATGGGAGACAATTGATGAACACCGTCATTTAGCTCCTACAAATTGCAACTGACTGCTGTGCATTAATTTGGATGTATTTAGCTGTCTCTGCCTTTCAAGCTGTCTGAATTGACAACAGTTGTCCCAGGTGCTCTTGAACTCACTTTCCTTCTCTGAGAATGAATCCACCAAGGGCTGCTGTACACTGGGTTTCACTGGCTGGATCTCAGCTCATGCGGCAATCTTGTTGCCTTCCCACAAAAACATCGCACCATCCTTAGTTTTTCTCCACTAATTTGGGATTTGCTATAATTTGTCAACTTGAGGAGCTGCTGTTCTTTTTATGTGTTTTAAATAGGACAAGTTTTGTTCTGGATAATCAAATTATACTTTTAATGTTCAGAAGAGAGAAAAGGGCAAAAGTTCCCAAGAGAAGCAGTGTGGCTGTGACTGCAAGTCCAGTTATAAATTGCTAATTAACTTTTTGACAGATTGGCTTAAATAAGAGCAACAATAAAAATACACATTTTGCTGAAGGTAGCTATGTGGACCCATGAATGAAAATGGCCTTTTCTGACAGAAGAGTAGCAGGAGATAGTAAGGTTGAAAAGGGCAAAATGAGAGATAGAAAAGGGAAAGAGGTTGTTGCTGTCAGCTTAGATTTATGCCATGAGGACTGGAGTACAGAGGTGACATTTTGCCAATTTAAAATAAAAAACTGGATGACATATATCATTGTTCTGATAGTCCATAGGGATCAGGTATAGTTACTGGGTTTTATTGCCTAATAATTCTAGTTGTACACTCCATTGCTACTTCCTTAATAAAGTGGCCAGCCTGCAGGGAAATTCCTGTCTCCTTTCTGCCTGAAGGAGAAACAACTATTTCCTGTAGGTACCCTTAACCAGATAACTGTATAGTAGGCTTAGAACTAGGCTTGTTAGGTTTTTGTTGTTTTTTTTTTTTTTTTCCACCTATGGATATACCAAGGAGTTAGTTTCTTTTCCACCTATGGATATACCAATAGACTCTAATTTTAGACTGGGAATATACTAACCTTAAAATTAGTTAAGTATTAATTTATAGCTCTTGAAAGAGAAGCAATTTAAGATGAGTTAATTGTAGTTTATCATGTAGTCTAGTTCTAACTTCAAGACCTGCTCTAAATATAAGAGGATAAAACTGTCTCTTTGGGCTACAAATGCACAACAATCATTTTAGAAAATGTTTGAGCTGATGTTATTTAAATAAGAAAAAGTTAGCTTACTAGTCGTGCAGAAGAGGTGGTATTTAGATTGTTTAAGAGACCAGATTGCTTCCAGTATTCTTGGACACTCTCAAAGTAGCTCTTTATATAAAGTCATCCATCAAAAGAATTATTATATATAATTTAATCTATTCCCCAAGGGAACTATACAAGGAAACATTTTTTCTAATTTGAGTTATGGTATAAACTTGAAAATATTTTCCTAACTTTTAAAAGTACAATTTAGAGATCTTGTTTTTAAGATACGTTCTACAGATCCCCAGGGGTTCCACTGAACCCCATTAAACCAGTGGATATGGAAGTGACTTAGGAAAGTGATAACTACAAGGAATAAAATGTAATCATTTGCATCTGATCCAGGGTTTGTTTACTACTATTCAAATGAGTATTTATTGTGGAATGATTTGCCCGTCACAAACTGTTTCCTGGCAGATAATAAAATAATGCATGTAATGAACACTATTGGGAATAAAGGAATTGAAAGCATAAGCCTCTTATCCTTCATAAATCTAAGCTTTTGTTACTTAGGCAAATTCACAGAGCATATTTTAAAAACCTGAGTTAAAACCACAGAACCATTTTCTGTGATGCCCATCAAAAACAGAATACACATTCTTCTCATCTGCACATGGAACATACTCCAAGATCAACACCAAGCTCATCCATAAAACAAGCTTTAATAAATTCAAACAAATCAAAATTATACCAACTGTACTCTCAGACAACAGTGAAATAAAGATAGAAAGTAATGCCAAGAAGATCTCTTAAAACTATGCAATTACAGGAAAATTAAACAACTTGCTTCTGGGTAACTTTCAAGTAAACAATGAAATCAAGGCATACATTTTAAAAAATTGAAATAAAAACAGAGACACAGCATACCAAAATCTCTGGGATGCAGCAAAACTGGTGTAAAGAGGAAAGTTTGTAGAATTAAATGCTTACCTCAAAAAGTTATTAAGATCTCAAATTAATGATCTTATGCCACACTTAGAGAAATGAAAAAAACAAGAACAAACTAACCCCAAACTTAGCAGAAGAAAAGAAATAACATCAGAGTGAAACTGAATGAAATTAAGACCCCAAAAATATACAAAGAATCAACAAAATCGAAAGTTCATGTTTTGAAAGGATAATGTCAACAGACTGCTAGCTAGATTAACAAAGAAAAAAATTGAGAAGATACAAATAAGCACTATCAGAAATTACAAAAGTGACATTACAAATAATTACATAGAAATACAATAGATCCTCAGAGACTAATATAAAGTTCTCTGTGCACATAAACTGGAAAATCAAGAGAAAATGAATAAATTCCTGAAAACACACAATCTCACATGCCTGAATCAGAAAGATATTGAAACAGAACAGATCAATATTGAGTTCCAAAACTGAATCAGTCATAAAAAATCTACCAACCAAAAAAACCCCTGGATCAGATGGATTCAGTCAACTTCTACCAGATGTAAAAAAGAGATCTGGTACCAATTCTACTAAAATTGTTCAAAAAAAATGAGTAGGGCCTCCTCCATAACTCATTCTATGAAGCCAGAATCAGTCTGAAAACAAAATCTGGCAGAAACACAACAGGAAAAAAATTTATAGGTCCCTAATGAACGACAAAGGTAGACACAAAAATTCTTAACCAATACTAGCAAACCAAATGTAACAGCACATCAAAAAGTTAATCCACCATGATCAAGTAATCTTCCCTCCAAGGGTGTAAGGTTGCTTCAACATATGCATATTAATAAATGTGACTCATCACATAAAACAGAATTTAAAACAAAAAACAAATGATCCTTTCAATAGACATGGAAAAAACATTCAATAAAATTTAATATCATCTCATGAGAAAAACCCTCAGGAAACTAGCCATCTTAGGAACATAGCTCAAAATCATATAAAGCTGATTGATCAAAATGATGATCAAAAATTGACAACCTAATATCATATCTCCAGGAACTACAGAAGCAAGAACAAACTAAACCGAAAGCTAGCAGAAGTAAAGACATAACAAAAGTCAGAGTAGAACAACAAAAACAATTAAAATAAAATATCAATGAAACAAAAACATGATTATTTGAAAAGATAAAACATTCGTTGAGAGACCATTAGAGAATTTAACCAAGAAGCAAAGATTCAAATAAGTTCAATTAAAGATGAAACCAGAAATATTACAACTGACACCAAAAAATACAAATGACTATTCAAGACTACTATGAACACCTCTATGTGTACAAACTAAAAAACCTAAAGGAAATGAATAAATTCCTAGATACATACAATTCTCCAAGATTAAATCAGAAGGAAATATAGACTCTAAACAGACCAATAACAAGCAATGAGATTGAATCATTAATTTTAAAAATGCCTACAGAAAAGAATAATCCCAGAACAAGATAGATTCATAGCTGAATTCCAACAGACATTCAAAAAAGAATTGAATTAATCATACAAAAATTATTTCAAAAGATTGAAAATGAGAGAACACTTCCTAAATCATTCTATGAAGCCAGTATCACCCTGATACCAAAACCAGGAAGGGATGTAACAGCAATAACAACAAAACCTGAAAAACTGCAGACAAATGTTTCTGATGAATGAAGTTGCAAAAATCTTCAACAAAATACTAACTAACAGTATCCAACAACTCACCAAGAAGATAATTCATCATGGTCAAGTGGGTTTCATTTCAGAGATGCAAGGATGGTTTAACATATACAAGTCAATACATGTGATATACCACATAAACAGAATAAACAAAAATATGGTCATCTCAACAGATATAAAATTGGCATTCAATAAAAGCCATCATTGGTTTATGATAAAAACCCTCAACAAACTAGGCATAGATGGGACATATCTCAGAATAATAAAAGCTATATATGACAAACCCATAGCCAACACTGTACAGATTGGGAAAACGTTGAAAGCGTTCCTCTGAGAACTGGAACAAGACAAGGATGCCCACTTTTACCACTTCTATTCAATATAGTATGGAAAGTCTTGGCCAAACAATTATGCAAAATAAAGAAATAAAGGGCATTAGAATTGGAAAATAGAAAGCTAAACTATTACTGTTCTTTGATGATATAATTATACACCCAGAAAACCCTAAAGATTCCTTCAAAAGACTCCCAGATTTGATGAACAAATCCAGAAAAGTCAGTTTACAAAATTAATGTACAGAAATCAGTAGCATTGCTATATACCAGTGACAAAGCTGGGAATCAAATCAACAATTCAATTCATTTTAAAACAGCTACAGGAAAACAAAATAGCTAGAAATTAACAAATGAGGTAAAAGAAAACTAGTTTTCTTTCTATGAAGAATATTACAAATATTGCTGAAAAAAATCAAAGATTATACAAACAAATGGAAACCTATCAAATGCTGATGGACTGAAAGAATCAGTATTTTGAAACTGACCATACTGCCCAAAGAAATCTACAGATTCAATGCAATTCTCATCAAAAAAAAAAAAAAAAAAACTATCTTAAAATTCCTATGGTATCAAAAAAGAGCCCAAGCAACCAAAGTAATCCTGAGTAAAAAGAACAAATCTGCAGTCATCACATTTCCAGATTTCAAGTTATACTACCAGTATATAGTTACAAAAACAGCATGGTACTGACAGAATAGTAGAGACATATACCCTTGCAACAGAAGAGAGAACTCAGAAATGAAGCCAAATACTAACAAAAAACTGATCTCTGACAAAACTACAGGAAAAGGAGCCTCTAAAAAAAAGGTGCTGGCAGGACTGGCTAGCCACATGGAGAAGAGAGAATCTAGATCCCTATCTCCCACCTTATAAAAAATCAACTCAAAATAGAACAAATACTTATGTAGTTCATCACATCAAGATAAAAGGAAGAAAAAACATGATCATCTTGGTAGATTTCAATGCAGCATATGTAAAAAGACTTAGTATCTATTCCTCATATAAAGAAGACACACAAATGGCCAACAAACATGAAAAAATACTGCTACCAGCAGAAAAGAGGCCCTGGAGAGGGTAGCACCTCTCTGCAACTGATTGTCACGACATCTGCTGCTACCAGCAGAGAAGAGGCCTTTGAGAGGGTGGCTCCTCTCTGCAACCATGTCATCCCAACGTCTGCAGCTCTTAGCAGATAGCAGGGCCTGGAGAGGGTAGCCCCTCTCTCCAGCTGGTTGCCTTGATGTATGCTCCACTCTGGCTAAGCCTGGGGTTTTTATGGTCTTCAGAGAGAGAAAGTGTATACTGATTTGTCCATGGACAACCATGGGCGGGCTCAAGAAAAAACACCATGCATTACCCCTCTGGTTGACAGAACTGGCAGAGGAGCCCACAGGTTACAGGACTTTCCTAGTCTGAAGGTGGGACTTCACTGGGGACCTGCTCTCTTCCACCGAGAGTCTGTCTGCCTCCCACCACCATTCATGGTGCCCAGACTGTTTGTTACAACTGGCACCTGCCAACCAGCACGGTGTTGCCCCTCCCCCGCTGCCTCAGCATCCCGCCTATATTTGTCAGTACCCAAATCCAGAGGGAGACAAGGTCACCGGGGCCTAAAGTGTCAGCACCTCCCCAAGCATGCACTCACCCAGCCAGGCTGCAATAGCATCTGAGCTCAGCCCCAACTTTGTTCCAAGATCAGAGTGGGCCCTCATAGTGAGGAGAGGCCAGGCAACAATAACAGGCACTTGTGCGCCAGTGAGAGGTAAGGACACCTTCCCACGTCCCCAAGAGTACAGAGAATCCTGGGTCTGCAGTCAGGTTTCAACGGCTGAAGCTGCACCCAGGAACCTCTCACCAAGCCAACTTGAAAGGGATGGGGCTCCCAATTGTACCCAGCTCCTGCAGGTTCTGTGGAGCCTGCATCCTCACCCACACCTCTGATACTGGAGCAGTTGCCAGCAATGGGGAGAAGCCATCAGCAAGAGAAGGCACTTCTGAGCGTGCTGGGTAGAAGACCCTCTCAGGCTCCCACTAGCACAGAGACACCCAAATCTGGAGCTGCAGTGAAGCTCCTGCCTGCTCTGTGAAGTAAGAGGTCCAGGCCCATGGGGACAGGGCTCCTGCCTGCTTAATGGTGTGTATAGCCCTGGCTGCACCTCCCTGCTGCTGTCACATCTTGGAATGGTCACTCTAGATGGGCTGCTGCTGCCATCAAAAATACTTCAATTACTATGGAAGCAAAAGAGAGTCTACATAGCCAAAACAACCTTGAGCAAAAGAGCAATGCCAAAGGCATCACACTCTTTTCCTTTAAAATATATTATAAAGCTATAGTAACCAGTGCTGCATGGTCCTGTTACAAAGACAGACAGACAGAGAAATGGAACAAAATAGAAAACTCAAAAATAAACTAAACTATTTATGGTCAACTGATTTTGACAAAGGTACCAAGAACATACAATGGGGAAAGAAGAGCCTCTTCAATAAATGGTACTGAGAAAACTGGATATACACAGGCAGCATGATGAAATTACACCTTTTTCTCCCACCATATACAAAACTCAATAAAAAATGAAGATTTCTTAAATTACTATTATAAGTTCAGTATCATATGTGCAGAATGTGCATGTTTGTTACATAGGAAAACATGTGTCATGGGGGATATTTATACAGATTATTTTATTACCCAGGTATTAAGCCTAGTATCCATTAGTTAGTCTTCCGGATCCTCTCCCTTCTCTTACCTTCTACACCCCATTAGAGTCCAGTGTGCTTATTCCCCTCTGTGTGTCCATATGTTATCACTTTTTGGCAACCAATTATAGGTGAGAACATGCTGTGTTTGGTTTACTGTTCCTGCTTAAGTTTGCTAAGAACAATTACCTCCAGCTCTATCTATGTCCCTGCAAAGTACATGATCAAAGACAGAAAGACAGAAATACCATTCAGTTCAGCAATGTTCTTATTGGGCATATACCCAAAGGAATATAACTCACTCTATTATAAAGGCACAAACGTGTATTTTCATTGCGGCATAATTCACAACATCGAAGACATGAAATCAACATAAATGCCCATCAATGATAGAATGGATAAAGAAAAGACAAAGTACATACATACACCATAGAATAGTATGCAGCCATAAAAAATGAATACTTAAACAGAATACATGAAATCTAAAACTACTTCAAAAAAAGCATAAGGAAATAGCTCCATGCCATTGCTCTTGGCAAGATTGTTTGGATATAACCCTGAAAACAAAAGCAATGAAAACAAAAGCAGACCAATATAATGGCATTAAACTACAATGCTTCTGCAAAGCAAAAAAAGACAATTAACAACCCACAGAATGGAAGAAATATTTGCAAACCATACATCTGATAAGGGGCTAATACCCAAAATATATATATGAAACTCAAATAATGCCATTAAGAAGTGAGCAAAGAACCTGAACAGATATTTTGTAAAAGGCATACAAACGGAAAATCAGTACACTAAAATAATTACCAATCATTAGGAAATTGCAAATTACAACTAAAGTGAAATATCTCTTCACACTGTTAAAATGGCTTTAATAAAATGATGAAACATAACGTTAGTGTTGGGAAGAATGCAGAGCAAAGGGAACTTTTAAATGGGTCACATTAGCTTGGAGGGATTTGAGGTGAAACATCCAAAATACTAGTGTCTGATGAGTGCTGGAAGACAAGGAAATGAATCACTTAAGAGGAATGACTATGGAGAAGGGCTTGAAGGAATCATCCTCTCACATCCGTGTGAACCATGAACATTAAACATGGAGAAATGAGGAGCGGCGGTAGATCAGTTTGGGATGCATCTTCAGGGGATGCTGAAAGAACAACAGCATTTGGTTTTCTCTATAACCCTTTCATCCTTTCTGCCCAAGCCCAGGAAGTTGTCAGGGGTGGTACTTTGTGATGTCAAAGCCATCCTAGGACTGCCATTGGCTGGGACACTGCCTGTATGATCAAACAAAGCTCAAGGGTGTGGCTTTGCCTTGTCACCAGGAGGGTATATATAGGGAGGGCAAGAGCTCTGGGACAACCCACTGGCAAGCTTCAATACAGCTGTGGAAGTATGCACTCTTGAAGAGCCTAGTATAGACATTCTACAAACAGCTATAGACATGAAACAGCCAACTTCAAGCACCAAGATGAAAAGTATATCCAACAACAAAAAAAGTGACAAGGTAAGATTGTTAGGATTTGAAGGGAAGGTGGGAGTGAAAGACAGACACACAGAGAGGGGGCGGCTCAAACAGCAACACAGGTATGTTCCAGACACCTGTGCAAGTGGGGGACCACCTTAATGCTAGAACGCACAGCTACTTACTGGCGCCTATACTTACAGGTATGGGTGGGAGGGGTTTGGGCGGTAAAGCTTGCTAACTGGCAGGATATTGATGAGGTGTTTTTATGATCCAGGCAGAATATTTAAGATGTTTTTATGATCAGGCTGTTTGTCTCTTTTTCTAGTTGGATGTCATCGTGCTGTTTCTTAGGACTTTGCCCAGCAAGATATGATAGGAGTGTTTCGTTAGTAGGGCAATCTTGCTAACCTCAATGATTGTAGAAGCCTTTTTTAAGATTGACTTTCCTAGATAAACTCTCAGGTAGTCTTTGACAGAAGATAGTTGTACTTCTCTTCCAATTCAAATGCGTCCTTTTTTTTATCTTTTTTTTTTTTTATTTTTTTGCACTGGACATAATTCCCAGTAGGAAGATGAACATTGCCCACACTGTTGCACATGTTGGTGTTAGATTGTAGTATCCTACATGTAAACACTCAGAACAACTACCTGCATGTAAACGGTCAGTGTGCCTTGTGTTGAGGTAGTTAGGCAAGATTTTTCTCATGGGCAGAACCCCCATGGAATGTTTCTCTTTGACCAAAGTCTGCAAAATCGCAAAGAGCTTACAAAATGGTGCAGTTTGGACTAACACAGATGACTCAAGCCATTCTCTTCTTCTTCTTCCCCATAGATCCCTACCCTATGATTCCACCTTCTTCTTCTCTGGCACAAACCCCTTTCTCAATCTGCATTTCTTCTCATAAACCACCTCACCGCAACCAGTGCCATTCAGCCTCCACCCTGTTCACCAAAATAACGTCTTTCTGGCCTCTCCCTGTTTTCTTACCAGACGCTGGAGACACTGAACGGAGCTTTAGCCTCTGAACAAATTTTGAAGAAGACCAAAAAGTCACAATATCCAACAATATTAGTGTTTTACTACAGGAACCATAAGAAAATAAATTCAAATCAAATAGAGAATGACCAGTCCCGAGACAACTGCATCGATCCAATCCAAGAGGAGGACAAAGACCTAGATCCATGTGAAGGATCTTCACAGGAGGATGAAGACCAGGACTCTTGGGAAGGATATTCAAAAGAAGATGAAGACCTAGATGGCCCAGCTGAAGGATGTTCACAGGAGGCCGAAGACTTAGACTCATGTGAAGGATATTCACACAAGGACGAGGACCTCAACTCATGGGATGGATCTTCACAGAAGGACGAAGACCTCGACCCATGGGAGGGATCTTCACAGAAGGACGCAGACCTCGACTCATGGGAGAGATCCTCACAGAAGGACGAAGACCTCGACCCATGGGAGAGATCCTCACTGAAGGACGAAGACCTCGACCCATGGGAGGGATCCTCGCAGAAGGACGAAGACCTCGACCCATGGGAGGGATCCTCAC
>NW_016107819.1:1299542-1310799 GCF_001604975.1 Cebus imitator | reverse complement strand
AGGACGAAGACCTCGACCCATGGGAGGGATCCTCACAGAAGGATGAAGACCTCGACTCATGTGAAGGATCTTCACAGAAAGACGAAGACCTTGACCAATGGGAAGGATCTTCACAGAAATATAAAGACCTCAATTTCATGTGAAGGATCTTCACAGGATGGTGGGCAGGATTAGTCCACACATGGAGAAACCAAATTGGACAAGGAATAATAACAATAAAATAAATTTTGAGGAGCTGATGACTGAGTATCTCTGCCTGTTTTCTGATAGTGAGGAGGAAGGGAATGGGAGAGGTAGGCATTCGAGAAGGGAGGGATATGAGGTCCTGTAGAGTTGGTGGGCAGACTCACAGGTGAAGCAGACATTCTAAATAAGTACTCGGGGAAGGACTGATTCCTGCAGACAAATTTTCTTCTTAAAATTTTATCCCACAGGAGACAAAGAAGAGGATTTGGTGTTTCTTGGAGCATGTACCTATTTAGAAGGGCACATAAAAAAAGCTGCATTGTATGTAGGTGACTGTGACACTCTTTCCATAATGAAGACATCAAAATCACCACCTCCAGGACATATACCTCATGGCAGTGTGTTTTCTAACTCACCCAGTTCTTTGAGCAACTGAACACCCTCAAAAAGTCCAAGAACCTCACCCTACAGAAAGTAAAACAGCACACCACACACACTAAAATGATGGTGTTTGCAGGACATGGTCCCAGTACTAGGGCACTTCTTTGTTAAGAAACTCCAGGTGGAGCAGGAGCCTACCCAATGTGGGACACTGGGAGTGGCCATTGTCTACTGCAGGCAATAAACAAAAGCATAGTCTACAGAGAATTTGAACACAATCATACAATTAAAAGTTGATATTTTTATTACCACTTCCATACACCAGCATTTCCTTAGAATGTCAGTGATTAAGAATTGCATGTTCTCCACATGTACCACAAAACCTAAAATGCAATTAAAAAAAAAAAGAAAGAAAAGAAAGGAATTCTTCCATGGAAAAAAAAATACTCTTTTTATTGGAGGGAATACAGTAGAGTGGTTTCAGCATCAAGTGTTGAGGGCTGAGGTATATTCTTTGGGTTAATTGCTCAAGACCCGCTCCTGTTTATTTACTCATCCACTCTCCTTTATTTCCATGACCCAGTTTTATTTCTCTTGTCTACATTGGCAATCGTTGTAATGCATTGATGTGCATCCTTTTCTATGTATGAGTGTTAATACACGTTTCATGTTGTTTGTGGACATTTGTTTTGAATTTGTATATCCATTGTCAATACTTAATCTTTCACTGAGCCCTGTTTTTAAGATGCATCTATATGTGTCTAAACTGCTCTTCCTTTGAAAATGGATATGTCAGGTACATTTCTGTATTGTGTAGATTTTTGAAAGATATTTTGATATTTAATATTTGCTCTCACCTTGTGGTCCATGTTTTAATTTATGCCTCAGTATGACATTTTCTTTCAAGTGACTGCTTATAGTATCACGTGTTTAATTTTGACATCCACATGTTCAATGTTAGTACACAGAAGTGTGATAGTTTTTTTATTTATATTTTTAAGAAATTTTACTGTGTATATTTGAGGTTTAGAACATGATATTATGGGATACATAAGCTAAATGGTTACTATGGTAAAGCAGATTAGCATATCTCCTCAGTTTCTAAGTGTGTGTCAATAGCAGCTGAAATATACTGATTTAATAAAATTCATGACACAAATTCATCAGCTTTAGTCCTGCTATACATACAGATATCTACACATGTTCATCCTACATATCTGCTATTTTGTATCCTTTGACCTACATCTCCCCATTTCTTCTCCCAACCCCAATGTTTTATTCTCTACCTCTGTCTATTTTAGCCCCCTATTTATATAGTTCACATATAAGATCATCAAAATATTTTTTTTTTTCTGTCTGGATTATTTACCTTAGTGTGATGTCCTCCAGGTTTATTCATATTGTGGCAAATGCCAAGGTCTTTTTTTTTTTAAGGCTAAATAACATTTAGTTCTATATAGGTATATAACACATACACATAGACACACATATACACAAATCACATTTTAAAATCTATTCATCCATTGATGGGCATTTAAGTTGTTTCAACATCTCAGCTATTGGGAATGAGCATGAAGATGAGTGTGCAGACATTTTTATGAGGCTGTGATTTTTTTATCTACTTTGAGCATATACCGCGAAGAAGGATTACTGGATTATATGGTAGTTATATTTTAATTTCTTAAGAAGCCTCCATACTGTTTTATGTAGTGGTTATACCAATCTACATTTCCAACAACAGTGTATTAGGGTTCTTTTTTCTTCAATCTTTTTGCAAGTGTGAAGTAATATAGTGGTTTTAATAGGCATTTATCTTATGACTAATGATGCTGAACACCTTTTAATGTATCTGTAAGCATGCCATTGGAAGAAATCATATGGAGAGATACTACACTGTTTCTTTTATTCAGTTTCCTCCAATGATAAATTCTTGCAAAACTATAGTATAACGTCACAACCAATAAACTGGCATTAATACAATCCATCTATTCAGATTTCATCAATTTTACATGTGCTCATCTACGTGTGTCTGTGTGTGTGTTTAGTTACACTCAGTTTTATCATATGTCTATATTCAAGGGACAACCACCATAATAATAATACAGAAGAGTTTCCTCAACACAATGATCTCTCATTTTTCCTTTGATAGCCACATCCAACTATCCTCTCAAATTCATAATCCCTAGTGACCACTATTCTCAGCCTATACAATTTTGTTATTTTGAGAGTGTTATATAAATGGAATGATTTGAACTTGAGATAGATGATTTAGGATATCTGGTGGGGGAAATTTCTAAGCAGTAAAGCATTCAAGATGTAACCTGGATTCTTCTGAAAGCATTCAGTTATATGCATTCACTAAGAGATGGTTTGCTATTGGAACACACATTTGAAAGGGATGCAGAGCATAAAAGTTTGAAAAATTTGCAGCCTGATGATGTGATAAAGAGAAAACATCATTTTTGGTGAGAAATTCAGCACACTGCAGAAATGTGCATAAATAATGAGAAGCCAAATGCTAATCATGAGGATAATGGGGAAAATGTCTTTGGGGCATGTCTGAGATCTTGGCTGCAATCCTTCCCATCACAGGCAAGGAAGCCTAGGAGAAAAAAAATACTTTCACTGGGCCCAGGGCCCCTGCTGCTCTCTGTAGCCTCTGGACATGGCAACCTGCATTCCAGTTGCTTCAGCACCAGTTTTGGCTAAAAGGGTGGCTTCCACATGGTTGGTGTTGGGCTTGAGATGCAGAAAAGTCAAGAATTGAGGTTTGGGAACATGGATTTTAGAGGATGTATCAAAGTGCCTGGATGTCCAGGCAGAAGTCTGTTGCTTTCTTTATAAAATTATAAAATTTCTGAGGCTTTGCCAGCCATGCACAACTGTGAGTCTATAAAAATCTACAGATTCAATGCAATTCCCATCAAAATACCAACATCATTTTTCACAAAATTAAAAAAAAAAAACTATCCTAAAATTCCTATGGTATCAAAAAAGAGCACAAGCAGCCAAAGTAATCCTAAGTAAAAAGAACAAATCTGAAGTCATCACATTTCCAGATTTCAAGTTATACTACCAGTATCTAGTTACCAAAACAGCATGGTACTGACAGAATAGTAGGCACATATATCTTTGCAACAGAAAAGAGAACTCAGAAATGAAGCCAAATACTAACAAAAAACTGATCTTTGACAAAACTACAGGTAAAGGAGGCTCTAATGAAAAGGTGCTGGCAGGACTGGCTAGCCACATGGAAAAGAGGGAATCTAGATCCCTATCCCCCACCTTATAAAAATAAACTCAAAATGGAACAAATACTTAAATCTAAGTCCTGAATTATTAAAAAAATTCTACAAGATAATCTTGGAAAAACTCTTCTGGATAATTGCCTAGGTTAAGAATTAATGACTAAGATCTCAAAAGAAAATGCAACCAAAACAAAATAAATATGACCTAAATTTACAAACTTCTGCACAGCAAGTGATATAATCAGAGTAAACAGACAACCAAAGAATGGGAAAAGAAGCTTGCAAATTATACATCTAACAAAGTACTATCATTCAGAATTTACAAGGTGCTAAAGAAAATAGCAAGAAATAAAAAGTAATCTCATCCAAAATTGGGTAAATGACACAAATCAACATTTTTCAAAAGAAGATATATAAATGGCCAACAAACATATGAAAACATACTAAACATCACTGATGATCAGGAAAATGAAAATTAAAATCACAATGAGATACTACCTTACTCCTGAAAGAATGGGAATTATTAAAAACTCCAAAAATGATCAATGTTGCATTGGATACAGGGAAAGGGGAACGCTTACACAGGGCTGGTGGGAATTTCAATTAGTAAATGGTATGAAGATTCTTTAAAGAACTAAAAGTATACCCATGATTCAATCTAGCAATTCCATTACTGGGTATCTATCCGAAGGAAATCAAGTCATTATATGGAAAACACATATACACACATATGTTTATTGCAGCCCAGTTCACAATTGCAAAAATGTAGAACCAACCTAAATGCCTGTCAACCAATGTGTGAATAAATAAACTGGTATATATACACCATAGAATACTACTCAGCCATGAAAAGGAATAAAATAATGTCTTTTTCTTCAACTTAGATGGAGCTGGAAGCAGTTATTATATGTGAAGTGACTTGGGAATAAAAAGCCAAATATCATATATTTCCATTTATAAGTGAGAGCTAAACTATGAGTATGTGAAGGCATACCCAGTGATGTAATGAATTTTAGACTCATGAGGGGAAGGTTGGAAGGGGTCTGTAGGATTGAAAATCTAGATACTGGATACAACAACACACACTACTTGGTAATAGGTGGACTAATATTTCAGAATTCACCGCTATATAATTCATCCATGTAACCAAAAACCGCTTGTACTCCAAAAGCTACTGAAATTTTTAAAATACATTAAAAAGATGTGACAGAAAAAGCAAAACTTAAAACAGAACTACCATTTGACACAGCAATTCCATTACCTGGTATATACCCATAAAAATATAAACTATTTTACCAAAAAGAGACATACTCTCACATGTTCATCGCATTACTAGTCACAATAGCAAAGACATGGACTCAACATAGGTACACATTAATAGACTGAATAAAGAAAGTATGGTACATTTATACCATAAAATACTAGGTAACCATACAAAAAAAATATAATAATGTCCTTTGCAACAACATGGATGCAGCGGGAGGCCAATATCCCAGGTGAATTGACAGAGGAACAGAAAATGAAATACCCATTTTCCTCACTTATAAGTGGGGGCTAAACCTTGGACATAAAATGGCAACTATAGACACTGGAGACTACCAAAGGTGGGAGTAGGGGACGGGGCGAGGGTTGAACATTTAACTCTTGGTAATCATGCTTAGTACCTGCATGATGGAATAATTTATACTTGTATGATGAAATCCTTTATACCCAAAACCCCAGCAGCATGCAATATAACAGGTAACAAATCTACACATGGACCCTCTAAATCTGAAGTAAAAGTTTAAAAAAATGAAGCATTAGTAAGATAAAAAAAAAAAGGAAATTCTATAACTGACTTAAACTGTTTTTAAGTTTTTGTGTTAGTTCATTTGTTCTTCACAACTACCAATCTTTCACTTCAGTTACAAGTATTGAGTCATGTATTCAAGTTACAAAGGAATGTAAAATATAATGGATATTTACCTTTTTTTTTCCTAATTAAAAATTTTTTATTGCATTTTAGGTTTTGGGGTACATGTGAAGAACATGCAAGATTGTTGCATAGGTACCTTTTAAAAATATTTTATTTAAAAATTTATGATTTGTAGAAAAAACACTTATCTAAAGTAATTGTAAAAGTTTGCCATCAGAGAAGTCTTAGAACGTTTGGGCAGCATGCTTATGTGCATTTTTGATCTAAGAATTTCTGAAATATTTTCCCTATCTGGATTTTTTCTCTTTTTTCTTTTATTTTTTTTTTTAGGCAAAGTCTCCCTCTGTTACCCAGGCTGGAGCACAGTGGCAGGATCTGGGCTCACTGCAACCTCTGCCTCCCGAGTTCAAGCAATTCTCCTGCCTCAGCCTCCATGTAGCTGGGATTACAGGCACACACCACCATGCCTGGCTAATTTTTGTACTTTTAGTAGAGACGGGGTTTCACCATGTTTGCCAGGCCGGTCTTGAACTCCTGACCTCAGGTGATCCAGCCTCCTTGGCCTCCCAAATTGCTGTGATTACAAGTGTGAGCCACCATGTTCAGCTCCTATCTGGATTTTAATATGGCCTTAATTTCACAAAGTAGGGTTAATTTTTCTTATTTTTTTACAACTCCTTTTAGTGTAAACACTATTTTGCAAAGCGATAAACATGTAGTCGATTTGGAACACCCCCATTTCCTTAATTTCTGCAGAATTTATGGTGTGCCAAGAAATTGAGGACCAGATGTGCATCTGCTTCTCATTCTCACACTCCTCCAAACACTGGCATCTACTGACATATCCTCTTATCTGTCTTCTCTCCTCTTTTCTGTACTCAAACAATTGAGTCTTGTTTGTTTTCTAGGCATTGTGCGTTTCCTATTCATCCACCAATCTCCCAAGCTGTCTAAGCTGTCTTTGAATCTCAGCTTTTGAAACACTTCCTATGCAGGCAGATGCATGGACAATGCCAAAAGACATCTACCTAAATATTTTGTGTAAGTCAACATCTTTATTCTGAATCTCAGCGACAAAGAACTGACTTCTTTGTCCTTCATGCCCTGTGGTAAAGACTATTCTTTGTTCAAGTTGCCCAAATTTAGAGGTGATAGGAGGGGTATATTTGAAAATAACAAAAATACTGGCATTATAATAGTCCATTCACACATTGCTATAAAGACACATCTGTGACTGGATAATTTATAAAGTAAAAAGATTTAACTGACTCATAATTCTACAGGCTGTACAGGAAGCATGGCTGAAGAAGCCTTAGAAAACTTACAGTCATGGAGGAAGATGAAGGGGAAGCAGGAGTAGTCTTTGCATGGCCAGAACAGGAGTGAGAGAGACTGAAGGAGGAATTGCTACATGCTTTCATATGATCAGATCTCATGAGAACCCATTTACTTTCATGAAAACAAGGGGGATATCTGCCCACATGATCCAATAATCTACTAGCAGGTCCCTCCTCCAATATTGGGAATACAATTTAACATGAGATTTAGGTGGGGACATAGAGCCAAATTATATTATTGCACCCCAGCCTCTCCCAAGTCTCATATCCTTCTTACATTTCAAAACATGATCATGTCTTCCCAACAGTCCCGCAGAGTCTTAACTAATTCCAACATTAACTCAAAAGTTCACTTCCAAAGTCTCATCTGAGACAAGGTGAGTCCCTTCTGCCTATGAGCCAGTAAAATAAAAGCAATTTAGTTATTTCCAACGTATAATAGGGTACAGGAATTGGGCAAATGCTCCCATTCCAAAAGGGAGAAATTAGCCAAAACAAAGGGGAAACAGGCCCCATATAAGTCTAAAACCCAGCAGGGCAGTAATCAAATCTTAAAGCTCCAAAATAATCTCCTTTGACTACATGTCTCACATCCTGGCCATGCTGATTCAAGAGGTGGCCTCCAAGGCCTTGGGCAGCACCACACTGGTAGCTATGTAGAATACAGCTTCCATCTAGGCTGCTGTCACAGGCTGGCATTGAGTGTCTGCAGCTCTTTGAGGCACACAGTGCTAGATGTTGGTGTAGCTACCATTCTGGAGTCTGCAGGATGGTGGCCCTCTTTGCACAGCTCCAACAGGCAGCACCCCAGTGAAAACTCTGTGTTGGGTCTCCAACCCACATGTCCCCTCTGCACTACCCTAGTAGAGGTTCTCCATGAGGGCTCTGCACCTGAAGCAGACTTCTGTCTGGACACCCAGGCATTGCCATACATCCTCTAAAATCTAGGTGGAGGCTCTCGAGCTTCAACGTTTGCCTTCTGCATACTTGCAGATCAACACAATGTGGACACTGCCAAGGCTTGGCGCTTGCACCTTATGAAGCAATGTTTCAAGTTGTACCCTGGCCCCTTTTAGCCACACCTAGAGCCAAATCAGCTGGGACACAAGGTACCATGTTTTGAGCTGCACAGAGCAGTGGGGCCCTGGGCCTGGCCCACAAAACCATTTTTTCTGTTCCAGGCTCCCAGGCTTGTGATCGGAAGGACTGCCATAAATATCTCTGAAATTCCCTGGAGACACGTTCCCCATTGTTTTGAGTATTAACATTCAGTTCCTCCTTACATATGCAAATTTCTGCAGCAGGCTTGAATTCCTCCCTAGAAAATGGGCTTTTTTTCTACCACATGGGCAGCCTGTAAATTTTCTAAACTTTTACGCTCTGCTTCCCTTTGAAATACAAGTTTTAGTTTCAGGTCATTTCTTTGTTGATGCAAATGAGCATAGGCACTTAGAAGCCACCAGGATGGGTCTTGAACACTTTGTTGTTTAAAATATTCTTCCATCAGATACCCTAAATTATTTCTCTCAAGTTCAAAGTGTTACAGATCTCTAGAGCAGAGGCAAAATGCTGCCAGTCTCTTTGCTAAAACATAGTAAGAATGGCCTTTACTCCAGTTCCCAATAAGTTCCTCGTCTCCATCTGAGACCACCTCAACCTGGACTTTACTGCCCATATCACTTTCAGCATTTTCATCACAACCATTCACGAAGTCTCTAGGACATTCCAAACTTTCTCTTATCCTCCTGTCTTCTTCAGAGCCCTCCAAACTGTTCCAAAGCTGTTTCCACATTTTCAGCTATCTTTATAGCAATGCTTCGCTTCTCTGGTACCAATTTTCTGTATTAGTTCATTCTCACATTGCTATAAAGAATTATATGAGACTGGGAAGTTTATAAAGAAAAGAGTTTAATTGACTCACAGTTCCACAGGCTGTACAGGAGGGATGGCTGGGAAGGCCTCAGGAAACTCACAAGCACGGTGTAAGGTGAAGACAAAGTAAGCATGGTCTTCACATGGTCAGCAGGATAGAGAGAGAGAAAAGGGGAAGTGTTATATACTTGCAAACAGCCAATTCTTGAGAGAACTCACTCACTATTACAAAAACAGCAAGAAGAAATATCAGGTGCCATGTCTTAATAACCTCCCACAGGGTCCCTTACCCAACATTGGGGATTACATTTCAATGTGAAATTTGGGTAGGGACACAGAGTCAAATCATATCACAGGGATATAATGTTTAAAAAGCAGTTAACGTTTCAAAGTCATTTTTCAACTTCATTTGTTTCTGGGAAGAAACACTATAGAAAAGGAAATTAGTCTAAATAAGAAGATATTTTTGAGAAGACTTTGGGAAAAACTGAGGTAACTAAAAGGAAGCACTAAAACTTTGTGGGGATAAACAATGCTTGCCAATGATATTATTTTGTGAAACATTAATTTTCTTATTATTTTATGATTCAACTGTCAAGTGAATTCAGTCCTGATATATTTCAGAGTGCTTCAAGGCACATTTTCCATTACCATTTGAACACAAGAAGCAAGAATGCATTACCATGACAATGCAGAAATAAGAAAGCCTGACATCTATTATCTAAGTTTAGGAATTTATGACAAAATTCATTAACATTTAAATTATGAATTAACAATCATGGCACATCAACTCAATAACAAAAGGACTATACAGTCTTAAATACCCAGGTAGCCTGATTTTGATTTTAGGGACTCTGGTAACACATTAGTTAGGAGATAGTCTGACAGTTTTTTCAAACATTTTCTAGGTTATTTACAGTCCTTGGAATCAACTCATGCGATAATAGTATCCTGGACAAATTGCATGGTAAACATTATTTTCATTAGGGAAAGAAAGCAGCAAAAAGGAATGTGAGTAAACTGAAAGTATAAATATTTTAAAATTTAATCTAATCAATACTGTGTTTTATAATTTATTATTTGGAATTATTGAAATGTCATTTTCTAAAATGTGTTTCAGATTTTCTATATTTTCATACATTCTTCAGATTATTTTTATGTGAGCTTAAGTTTGAGATCCATTAACCTTGAGAAATTTATACATGTATTCATTGATTCACGTTTGTGTAGTTTTCTGTGTATGTGCAAGTACATGTGTAAGTATTCATATTTATTCAGCGTGATAGAGCCTGACTTCAAGGTGTATTTCAAACTTTCAGAATCCACCTTCCATCCTGCATCCCTTATCTCTCTTTCTGTCTTACTGTCTCTCTCTCATTCACCCCCTTCTTTATTGTCTCCTTCCCTGATTTTCTTATCCATTCTTTCCTGCCTGCCTATTATTATTTTCTTCTTTTTCTCTACAACTATATTGTTAGGTTTCATCATTTTAAAAAAGTACTTTCTCAGCCCTCCTACCTTTTTGAGCATATTTCTTTGCTTTCCATTGTTCTAACTGCTCCTATTTCCATGTGATTGGAAATCAACTGTGACTAGAAATCAACTTTCATCAATTTCTAAAGCTTCTTTTTTCTAGGTCACAAAATACTTTTGAATTTTACATCTAATAAAGATTTCTTAGTTTTTACCATTCTGCACTTCTTTTTTGAGGATGGTCAACAAAGACCACTGAGCAGAGAAGAATGAACTAGTAACTTGGTGGTTTAAATGCATTACTAACCTGCTTTTTAACTTATTTTTTTCGTTTGGATTTTCAGTTCCGTTCTTGTTGTTGTTTTGTTTTTTGTTTGGTTTTGCTTTGTTTTCTCTCAGAGGCCAAGACTTTGCCACAGTGGGCAGCGTTGCTTGACTAGGGGTACACATGAGCAGCAGCTCTAAGGATTTTTATTCAGGGTTCTGGGGTGGAAAGAAGAATGCACATTTTTTTCAACATGTTTTACAAATAGTTCTGCTTTGTACTGAATATTAAGATTAGCTACTTGAGTATTATTAGCAGCTATTTGCTTTCTTTTTTTTTTAAAATGTATTATCTAGATTTATTTCAAAATATGCAAAGTAGTCTATCATTATATTTACTGTAGAATTTATACTCTTTTTTTCCCCATTTATTTATTTTATTGCATTTTAGGTTTTGGGGTACATGTGAAGAACATGCAAAATTGTTGCATAGGAACACACATGGCAGTGTGATTTGCTGCCTTCTTCCCCATCACCTACATCTGACATTTCTCCCCTTGCTATCTCTCCCCAGCTTCCCA
>NW_016107819.1:1296054-1298523 GCF_001604975.1 Cebus imitator | reverse complement strand
CAATTAGAAATGACAAAGGGGATGTTATCACTGAACCCACAGAAATAAAAATTAGCATTGGAAACTACTACAAACACCTCTATGCACATAAACTAGAAAACATAGAAGAGATGCATGAATTCCTGGACACATACACACTCCTAAGGCTGAACAAAGAAGAATTTGAACAGATCAATAATGAGCTCTGAAATTGAATCAGTCATAAATAGCCTAATAACCAAAAAAAGGCCAGGGCCAAATGAATTCACAGCCAAATTCTACCATGTGTGCAAAGAAGACCTGGTACAATTCCAACTGAAACTATTTTAAAAAGTTAAGGAGGAGTGTCCTCTCCCAACTCATTCTATGAATCCAGCATCATCCTGATACCAAAACCTGGCAGAGATACAACAACAACAACAAAAATTTCAGGTTAATATAAAATCAGATGCAAAAGTTCTCAACAAAATACTTGCAAATCAAATCCAGCAGCATATCAAAAAGCTAACCCACCAAAATCAAGTAGGCTTAATCTATAGGATGCAAGGTTGGTTCAAAACATGGAAATCAATAAATGTGAGTCCTCACATAAACAGAGCTAAAGACAAAAAATGGCATGATTGTCTCAATAAATGCAGAAAAGTCTTTTGATAAAATTCAGCATCTCTTCATGTTAAAAACTCTCATTAAATTAGATATTGAGGAAACATAACTCAAAATAATAAAAGCCATCTATGACAAATCCACAGCCAACTTTATACTGAATGGGCAAAAGCTAAAAGCATTCTCCTTGAAAACCAAGCATTCCCTCTCTCACTACTCCTATTCATTGTATTATGATAGTACAGGCAGTATTTTCCAGAGCTATCAGGCAAGAGAAAGAAAAATAAACAGCATCCAAGTAAGGAGAGAGGAAGTCAAACTATCCCTGTTTTCGGAAGACATGATCCTATAACTAGAAAACAACATATTATTGGCCAAAAAGATCCTTCAGCGAATATGCAACTTCAATTAAGTTTCAGGATATAAAATCAATGAACAAAAATTGCTAGAATTTCCATATACCAACAACAGCAAAACTGAGAGCCAAATTAGAAATGTAATCTCATTCACAATTGCCATGAAAAGAATAAAATATAGCAAAAAACACAGATAACCAGGGAACTAAAAGTTCTCTACAATGAGAATCATAAAACACTGATCAAAGAAATCAGAGAAAACACAAACAAATGGAAAAACATACCATGCATATGGATAGTAAGAATCAATATCATTAAAATGGCCACACTGCCTAAAGCAATTTACAGATTCAGTGCTATTCTTATGAAACTACCAATGACATTCTTCACAGAACTAGAAAAACCTATTTTAAAATTCATATAGAACCAAAAAATCACCTGAATAGCCAAGGCAATCCTAAGCAAAATCATCAAAGCTGGAGTCATCACATTATCTGACTTCAAGATATACTACAGGGCTACAGTAACCAAAACAGCACCATAAAAACACCAGTGTTCACTGCAGCCCTATTCATAATAGCAAAGACATGGAATCAACCTAAATGCCCATCAATGCCAGATTCAATAACAAAAATGTGGTACATATACCCCATGGAATACTATTCAGCCATAAAGAAGAACAAGACTGTGTCTTTTCTGGAAATATTGATGGAGCTGGGGTCATCATTCATAGCAAACTTAGGCAAAAACAGAAAACCAAATACCACATGTTATCACTTACAATTGGGAGCTAAATGAAGAGAACAGATGAACACAAACTGAGCAATAATAGACACTAGTCCCTATCTGAGGGTGGTAGACAGGAGGAGGGAGAGGAGAAGAAAAAGTAAATATTGGGTACTGGGTTTAGCACCTGGGTGACGATATAATGTGTATAACAAACCCCTGTGACACTAGTTGACCTATATGACAAACCTGCACATATACACCCAAATCTAAAATAAAAGTTAAAAAAGAATTAGTTTGTCCTACTTTAACTAATATAACTAACTAATTATTTAAGCCACAGTGGCTATTGAAATGTATCATACATTATACACTGGAGGCTTTTTTAAAAAAATACGCAATTGCCCAAGTAATGTTTTTTCTAGCAAAAATAAAGGTATTTTAAAATAAATTAATATTATAAGTCAAGTGTAATTTAGCCAATTTCAGAAAATATACTTCAGGATATTTATTGTCATCCTATGAGAATCTGTAAAATTAATAAGGGTACTTGAAGTCATTATCATTTATTTTATCTTATTTTCACTCACAAGATGATTTTATGAAATAATTTTGTATGTTGATCCATACAGCTATTTTTTTTCTAGAATAAAAATATATTACCATTTCAACCCACTTTTAAGAAGATTTATTTTTATAATTTTTAATATTTTAGGAGACATGTCAATGGGGATATGCAATAAGAATTGGTGCCAGCTGGGTGTGGTGGCTAAGGTGTATAATCCCAGCACTCACCTGAGGTAAA
>NW_016107819.1:1286294-1294894 GCF_001604975.1 Cebus imitator | reverse complement strand
ACATTACCAACGGGAAAGTTCGAAGTTGTACCGGAGAGTTTAACTGTAAGAGACAGGGTTCTGTGGATTCTGAAGAGGGCCTCTCCATGGATATGACTGAATGAAGGGGCAGAGAGAATGACAGAAAATGTGGCTGGAAATGGGGTCAGAGACCAGATAATAAAGGTCATGTTAGTCATGATAAACTCTGGATTTTAAGACCAGAGCAATGGAGAGTCACATGTTTTCTTTGAAGAAATTTCACCTTTAAAAATACTTCGTGTTTATCATTCTACCTTGAGAAGAGAGATGCTTGAATGATTAAGAAAAAAAAAAAAAAAAGACATTTCTAGGCTCCTGGCTATCCTGACCAAAGTTGACCCAGGTATTTTCTTTTTGTCAGAACAAGTTAGCTATAGTATACTATGATCAACACTGAATTAATAAAACTACTCCTAAGTGTATCAGATGACCTGCTGGAAAGAAAACTCACACAGAGGCAGTGCCACCTTCTATTTCTGACAGTATCTTCAAATTCTGTTTTACTAGTCAATTTATTTCAACCAGCATCTGAGAGCAGAATCTCTGTGCTAAATGCATGGCGTCCAGAATTAAGGCTACTAGCTAAAACAATCTTATATTTATTATGCAAGTAGGCTTTTCATCTGACAGAACTGTGGCCTGTATGTCTTAGCAGTCACACATTGTTCTCTGTATTGAGATAAATAACTGCCCTTCCTTACTGACCATTGTGTAACTGCTAAGCCTTGTAAAGGAAACTTGTATGTATTAACAACAGGGTATTGTGGTTAAATGTACCTGGCAATTAAACTGGGACTCTGCCTTTCTCTTTTATTTTACAGATCATGAGACTAAGTTGACTAATAGTGTAAATAAAAGTTTTCTGAATTTTGAAATGTTGATACTGTTTAGACAAATCATCTGAATACTTTTCAAAGTTTTAACTTTCAGCCAGAATTTGGTATCACAGATATTGGCTACATATTGCCACCCAGGAAGATATATCAAGCTTTTGCAGCTGTTCTCACAATCCATGCCAATGTCTATATTCATATTTATTTAGCAGTGATCCCCACTGATCCCTCAGATGAAAAAAGTTGTTTGTTGTTGTTTGTTGGCTTCACCATATTCTGGTTGCTTTGAATACACAGCTGTAGCCTGAGGAAAAATTGGTGGTATTAATGCCATACTTAGTGAATCATCTGTTCACCACTTAATGAAACATGATAACTGAAGGACAAAATAAACTGATTTTAGGGAGCTCTCTGAGAAATATACAAACTCTTTTGCAATTTTGATGAATAGCCTAAAAATTTTAGTCACCAAATCTATCAAGCTTTCATTATTCCTAGATACTTTTTTCATATATATATATAATTGCATTTTAGGTTCTGGGGTACATGTAAAGAACATGCAGGATTGTTGCATAGGTACATACACGGCAATGTGGTTTGCTACCTTCCTCCCCATCACCTATATCTGGCATTTCTCCCCATGTTATCCCTCCCCAACTCCCTACCCCCCACTGTCCCTCCCCTAGTCCCCCCCCCAACAGACTTCAGTGTGTG
The DNA here is from genome assembly GCF_001604975.1 of Cebus imitator. Taxonomy (NCBI): domain Eukaryota; kingdom Metazoa; phylum Chordata; class Mammalia; order Primates; family Cebidae; genus Cebus; species Cebus imitator. Next base: position 1,293,326 of record NW_016107819.1, on the reverse strand, counting down.
ATGCTCCCCTCCCTGTGTCCATGTGTTCTCATTGTTCAACAACCGCCTATGAGTGAGAACATGCGGTGCTTGATTCTCTGTTCCTGTGTCAGTTTGCTGAGAATAATGGTTTCCAGATTCATTCATGTCCCTAAAAAGGACACGAACTCATCGTTTTTTATGGCTGCATAGTATTCCATGGTGTATATGTGCCACATTTTCCCTGTCCAGTCTATCATCGATGGGCATTTGGGTTGGTTCCAACTCTTTGCTATTGTAAACAGTGCTGCAATGAACATATGTATGCCTATGTCCTTTTTCCGTAGGAAATAATTTTTCATAAAAATTTGTTCTACAGGCAGCTGTCAAATATCATTCTCAGCAAACTGACACAAGAACAGAAAATCAAACACCGCATGTTCTCACTCATAAGTGGGTGTTGAATAATGAGAACACATCAACACAGGGATAGGAGTATCACACACTGGGGTCTGTCAGGGGGAAATAGGGGAGGGACAGTGGGGGGTGGGGAGTTGGGGAGAGATAGCATGGGGAGAAATGCCAGATATAGGTGATGGGGAGGAAGGCAGCAAATCACACTGTCATGTATGTACCCATGAAACAATCTTGCATGTTCTTCACATGTACCCCCAAACCTAAAATGCAATAAAAAAAAATAAAAAAAAAATCAAGCTACCTTTTTTCTCTGTTCCAGGTTTTTCTAATGGTGAAAAATGGAACAAGGGAGTCTATGAATTTTAAATATATAAGTAATTGCATGATAAGCACGATTTTCTGTAGAGGAAAAAAGTTTTCTGTATTATCTGCTGAGCATGTATTGTTGATTAGATCAATTTATTTTCCAACTTGAAAATTATTAGTATCTAAATATGTTTATTATCATTATGACTCCCTCCATACACAAAAACACCATGTGAATGAACAAGAAAAGCTGTAAGATGCCATTCAGATGAGTTTCTGTGATCCATAAATGTGTCTATACTTAAAAGACACTTAACTCTTTGAACCACAATTTCTTCATCTGTAATATGGCAAGCAGAGTTTCCGTTAAATGGAAGGTGCAAAGACACTTTGTACAATGCCTAGAACATAATAGGTACTCAAGAATGTTACTTAACTCAGAATAAATTTGAATCTTACTCAGAATAGGTCTAGATATTGCTGATAGATGATTCCATTTCTCCTCAACATAGATTATTAAAACTGGTTTGTGGAAGTCCTTGCTATCTCATATTTGAGTTTCTTAGGTACGTGCACAGCCAAATTACGCATATTGTTTAGCCACGATTACAATAAAGTAGTACTGGCATAGCCAAAGTTCTCTAGATGCCCATTGACCTGACCTGGTGTTATAAATGATAAACAATATCTGATATGGTTTGTCTCTGTGTTCAGACCAAAATGTCATTTCAAACTATAAACCTCACATGTCAGGGGAGGGAACTGGTGGGAGGTGATTGAATAATGAGGGTGGTTTCCCCCATGCTCTTCTTGTAATAGTGAGGGAGTCCCCATGAGACTTGATGGTTTAAAAGTGGCAGTTTCCCTTCTGCTTTCTCTCTCTCTTTCCTCCCCACATTTAAGACATGCCTAGCCTGCCCTTCCACCATGATTGTAAGTTTTCTGAGACCGCCCGAACCATGTGTAACTGTGAGTAACTTAAACTTTCCTTTACAATTTACCCAGTCTGTAATATCTTTAGAGCAGAGGGAAAATGAATGAATAAAGAAAAATGATACCAGAACAGAGTGGGGTACTGCTATAAAGATAACATGAAAATGTGGAAACAACTTTGGAACTGGGTAATGGGCAGAGATTGGAACAATTTGGAGGGCTTAGAAGACAGGAAGATGAGGGAATGTTGGGAACCACTTAGAGACTTCTTGAATGGTTCCGAGAAAAATGCTGATAGTCATAGATAGTGAAGTCCAGGCTGTAGTGGTCTTAGATGGAGATGAGATTGTTGAGAACTGAAGCAAAGGTCACCCTTGCTATGTTTTAGCAAAGAAACTGGTGGCATTTTGCCCCTGCTGTTGAGATCTATGGAAGTTTGAATTTGAGAGAGATGATTTAGGGTATCTAACAGAAGAAATTTCTAGGCAGCAAAGCGTTCAAGAGGGGACATGGCATTTCCTGGAAGTATACAGTTATATGTGCCCACAAAGAGTTGGTTTGAAATTGAAACTTTTATTTAACAGGGAAGCAGAGCATAAACGATTCAAAAATTTGCAGCCTGATCATGAGATAGAAAAGAAAAAGAAAACTGTTTTCTGGAGAGAAATTCAAGCCAGCTGCAGAAATTTGCATAAGTAATGAGAAGCCTAATGTTGATTTCCAAGACAATGGGGAAAACATCTCCAGAGAATCTCAGAGCTTGGTATAGCAGCTCCTCCCATCACAGGCCTGGAAGCCCATAAGAGAAAATTAGTTTTGAGTGCTGGGCCCAGGGTTCTGCTGCTCTGTGCAGCCTTGGGACATGGTGTCCTCTGTCCCACTCAGCCAATCCAGCTGCACTCATGGCTAAAACAGGCCAAGGTACAGCTATGGGGTGGCTTCAGAGGGTGCAAGTCCCAAGCATTGGCAGCTTCCCTGTGGCATCAGGCCTGTGCGGTCACAGAAGACAAGAGTTGAAGATTTGGAATCCCTGCCTAGATTTCAGAGGATATATTGAAATGCCTGGATGTCCAGGCAGAAGTTTGATGTGGGGGCAAAGCCCTCATGGAGAAATTTTGCTAGGACAGTGGAGAAAGAAAATATGGGGTCAGAGCCTCCACATAGGGTTCCCACTGGTGCACTGCATAGTGGAGCTGTGAGAAGAAGGTCACTGTCCTCCAGACCCTAGAATGGTAGATCCACTGACAGCTTGTGCCTTGCATCTGTAAAAGCTGTGGGCACTCAATGCCAGCCCATGAAAGCAGTCACAAGTTCTGTACCCTACAGAGCCAAAGAGGCAGAGCTGTCAAGGGTTTTAGGAGCCCACCCTTTGCATTAGCATGCCCTTGATGTAAGACATGAAGTCAAAGGAGATTTGGGAGCTTTGAGACTTAATGACTGCCCAGCTGGGTTTCCAGAATTGCATGAGGCCTCTGGTCCCTTTGTTTTGGCCAATTTCTCCCATTTGGAATGGGAACATTAACCCAATACCTGTATTCCCATTGTATCTTGGAAGTAGTTAACTTTCTTTTGATTTTAAAAAACTAAATATCATAATAAATAATTATCATCCTAGTTGAAAGGGACTTGCGTTGTCTCAGATGAGACTTTGGACTTAGACTTATGAGTTTATGCTGAAATGAGTTAAGACTTTGGGGGACTGTTGGGAAGCCATGATTGGTTTTGAAATGAGAAAAGGGCATGAGATATAGGAGGGGCCACAGGAAGAATGATATGGATGGGCTCTATGTCCCCACCCATATCTCATCTCAAATTGTAATCCCAGGTGTCCAAGGAGGAACCTGGTGGGAGGTAATTGGATCATGGGGGCAGTTTTCCTCCATGCAGTTCTCATGATTTTGGGGGAGTTCTCATAATATTTGACAATGTAAAAGTGGCAGTTTCCCCTGGGCTCTCTCTCTCCTGCTTCAATGTAAGATGTGCCTGCCTTCCCATGTGCTTTCTGCCATAATTTTAAGTTTCCTGAAGCCTCCCAAGCCATGGAGAATATTAAGTCAATTAAGCCTCTTTTCTTTATAAATTATCCAGTCTGTAGTATCTTCCTACTAGTGTGAAAATGAATTAAAGAATATCTAATATGACTAATCCAAGTCATCATATCATTACATATTTTATTACAATGAATTGCTTATAGTTACTACTATGTTATCACTCAGTTAGTGTTATGAATAAATGATTAGGTAATTATACACAGTGTAACCCAAAAAGGTTCATTCAATGTCAACATCTTGCCTCTAATTAGCTACTTATGTTACATGGCTCCATCAGATCTATGAGTAGAGGAGGCATAATTTGTTACTTTGAACCAGTTGTTTTTAAGTGTCAATATCATTTAACATTTCTATTATATAAGAGAGAAATTAGCCTGAAAATTTTTTTTTGAATGCCTTCCCTTTAAAGGCCACTATCTTAGAGAAGAAAAAGATAATGATTAGAAATTAGTTGTATATCAGGTAATTTTACCTCTTTGGAACAAAAGTCCACCAAATTTGGAATCTCTGAAATTAGCTTGGCAGCACAGTATAAAATCTTTCTAAATATTTTTGTAAATCATATAAGTCTAGGAATAAAAAGTAAAAGTACACTTTTGTCTATTTTTAAATTTATAATCTATAAAGAGAAATTGAATATTTTCTTTTTTAGCATTGCTCTTGGGAAGTTCCATGGAGGCATATGCTTGGTTTGGTTATAGAGTTAGTTTTTAATTATTCATTAAAAGGTTCCATTTATACCTTTGGGTAGAGTGGCTATCACATCCAGTTGTCAACTCTTAGAGTTGGAAAGAGGATACAGAAAATTAAGAGTGCTGTTTTCTATTTGATGTTCTTTATTAGTATATTTTATTAGATCTGTCGTATTTTTAATCATTTCTATTTAATATCAAAATATTCAATGGAAATGTATGACTGGTAAATATTCTATTATCAATATGTTCTAGCTGAAAGTTGGATTTCAGGTTTAAATATCTATGTCAGTACTCAAAATATGCTCTCTGCTCTTATACATATATGTGTATATATATAAATGTATGTATATATATACATATACACATATATATTTTATTAATAAATGATTCCCAAGATCAAAGAGTTATAAGATATTGATCCCCATTGCTATGAAATAATATTCAATAATATATATGTGGGCATCTATTGATGTGTAATAAATCACCTCAAAATTCAGTGGCTTAAGACAACAAATATTTATTTGTATACCATTCTGCTGGCTGAGATTTGGGGATGAGTTCAGCTTGTTGGTTTTATTAAGGCTCCCTCATAAATTTGCAGTCATCTATAAATCAGCTAGGGGTCTCTGCATTGGAGACTGATCAACTGTTGGCTGGAGCAATGGAGTAACTGGGTAAGCTGTCTTTCTTCATGCAGGATGTTTTACTGGGCTTAATCACATAACAGATGGGCAGAGTTCTAAGAGAGGGAGCAGTACTGTCAATACCTCTTGACGTCTGGGGTCAATGTGGAACACTATCATTTCCACCACATTCTATTTGTGGTGGTATACAGGTACTGCCCTGTATCATACCATAAGAGCTGATAGTACACATCTCTTCACAACTATGCATCCAGCAAAGACATGTAGGTACCATGAAGTTGGCCATAAGAGAATATTTACATTTTAGAAATCAGCAAATGCTACCAATCAAGATTTTTGAGAAGGGCAGATTATTTATCATTTATCAGAACACTGCTGTTTATTGGTTTAAGCAAGTTACAAGGCCATCCCAAACTGAAGAAATGAAGAAATTCACTCTACTGCTTGATTAGAAGAGTTAGTCATATTTTAAAGGACCTGGTTACAGAAAATATTATGATAGTGGCCTTTTCTTTTCTCCTAAATAATCTACTGTGCATGGCATCCAAATTGTATCATGCTATTATCTAAATCGGATACATTATCAAGAAATAAAGTAAATGTAGCACAGATAACATAACTGATAATCATGATGGTTTACATTTGAGTAGAAATTTTCATTTATTCAAGTGTTTTCATTTTCATGATTTTATATGTAAACGTTAAGGGCGGCTATTACTCCAATTTTCCTGATGAGGAAATTGAGATGTAGATTTTACATGACTCTCCTAAAACATGCAAAGCAGGTAAAAATTTCATTCAAACCATGAATTTAGGCCTTTTAACTAGTTATTTCTAAGCCTTCACACTATCTACCTTGATTAAATCAAATACAGAATGCGATAGTGATGTTTAAAATGTATTAGTGATAAATGCCTACTATCTATTCTTAATATTATAAATTAATGTTGTGTTAATTGAGTTGTTCTACCAACTGACTATAGATGCCATAACACCAGATTAATAACTCCTCTAAAAGCACTGACACTGGTTAAGCACATCATAGATCTGGATATCAGTTTAATCTGAATATATTGAATTCCAAATGCATATCTTATTTGAATGTAAATTAACTTATTACAGGTAATTTTTTAAAAAATAATTTCTATACAATAAAATTGTTTATGAGGCAGCACAGTTTCTGAAAGAATGTTGCCTAAGAGTCACCTTATTTTATAAACTGTCTCCACCTGGGCTTGATTTTAGAGCTGGGTCTAGAACATAAGTGCATAAAGGACCAACTTATTTTCGTAACTAGAACCAAGCAATCTTCCCTTAAATTATAAATTTGAAATTTTCTAGCCTTAACATGACCTTGATTAAATTTGGGCTTCAGTCTTTTGAAAATTTAATCATATTTGTCCCTGTCTTTTTAAGATTTTAAAAAGATACAATCTGCTATTTAAGAGATGTTATAGTTGTGTGTATATGTATGTTTGTTTACATGTGTTTCATTAAACCATTTAACCTGTTGAGTATATCAATGTCTACAAAATTTTCTATCCTGAGATAAAGAGGGATAACTAACAATGCTACATTTACTTATCTGTTTCTACACTTGTTCATTAGTTTTAAGTTAAACATGTTTTTTGAATAAATGGGTAACAATTGATTAATGCAAATTAATGAATTATTTTCAAAATTACAACTTAAATTGTTTTATTTTAAAACTCAGGCTATTTTGTCTTAATAGATACAACTTCAAATTCTGTTAAAACCAAAATGATGGAGGTGGTTGAAGAATTTTTACAAACTTAAGAATCTTGCTTGTCTCTGACATCTCAAAATGCTTTTCTATTTGTCAGATAGAGAAGCAGGACCATTGTTTTCAATGCTAATCATAATGAAAAGTCACTACTAAACACCAATAATAATAAAAGAAAAATAAAGTTGTTTCTTAGTAGAGAAGTATGAAAGAAAATATCCTAACTAGAATTCCGACTGCCAACATTCTACAATTTTACATTGAATGTGAGTCTATCATTCACC
>NW_016107819.1:1282645-1286259 GCF_001604975.1 Cebus imitator | reverse complement strand
AAGTCTCTATAAACACTTCAGAGAAATAAGAATTTTAAAAATGTATAAAATTGATATTATTTGTAAATCTATTTACTTTGCAGTGTCATTTATAAAAATGATTTTACATTTTTCTTAAGACTCTCCAATTGTGCCTTTATTAAGCTGTAATGAATTCACCATAACACATTAATTCTTAGCCAAATTTGAATAACATTCAAATTAAGCATATAGTTGATGCAGTCATGGCTATGTCATCACATTTAACAGAATTTAATTTAATAAGGTTTTCTACTTGGCTTTAATAGAGCTTCTCAATGAAGAATTTGTCAGGTTTGAGCCAGAATGAGTATATTTCCTTTTAGTCAGTTTTACAAATATGTATTTATCAAGAATTTGAATGTAGAGGCAGGAGGCAAAGAATTATCTCTATCACATGATATCTCTCAATCCTAATACTTGGTTCTATATTAACCTCCTTATTAACCCAATATATGATATTGGAAAAAAATCAATGTAGCTCAATTTGCTCATTATAAAACTTTTCTCATACACTTAACGAAAATAACATAAAATTATGTATGAAAGCAATATAAAATGGTTTTTAGTATGTACTTCTTAGCAGTGCAAGAGTACAGATAGATAAAATATAAAAGTGAAGCATTTTCATGAAACCACCATCTAATATTGTTAAAACTACTGATGCATTTCTTCCATATCTAATCCCACTGACTCATTTTTCTCTCATCTGCTTTTAAAACCCTTTTGACTTCGAGTTTCTGAAGTTTTATTACAATCATTGAATGTGGAGTTGTTTTATTGTATCCTGCTTTGCATCCATTGCTTTTCTAGTAAATTTATATAAGCATATGGTAGTCCTTCTTATTCTATTATCTCTTCAATTTTTTCATCTAATTATTTTTCCCTGCTTGATCCTCAGTAATTTATTCACCTCTATCTCCAGATCAATAATTAAGTCATTTGCTGAGTGTAATCTGCTGTTCAAACTGCAATTTGTTTCTGATTTTGATGATTATACATATTTTAATTAAACTTTAAAAATAAACTTTACAATACAAATTTATTTTATTTTCTTATTATGAGTGTATTGAATATTTTGTATACAAGTACTTTATGAAATAAATGTCTTGCAAATGTTTTCTCTAAGTTACTGCCTTGCCTTTTTATTTTTTTAATTATATCTTTCATACAGCACAAGGTTTTAGTTTTAATAAAGTTGTTTACTTTTTTTTTTTCTTTCCTGGATGATGCTTTTTGTGTTGTGACTAAAAAGTCGTTGCTGCACTCAAGGTTACCTATAATTTTGCCTGTGTCATTTTCTTAAAGAAATTTTTTATTTATATCTGTGTTCCATCTTAAGTTAGTTTTTTTAAGTGTGAGATTTGTGTCTAGATTTTTTTTATGTCAAAGTCCAATTTTCCCAGCACCATCTGCTGAAAAGTTTATCCTTCTACATTGAATTGCCTTTGCATCTTTGTCAAAGATATGTTGATGATATTTAGGTGAGTCGATTATGGAGCTCTCATTTTTGTTCTATTGACCTATGTGTCTATTCTTTTGCAAATATTGCATCGTCTTGATTATTATAGCTTTATAACAAATCTTGAAGTTGGATCACTTCAGTCTTCAGACTCCATTTTTTTTTTTTTCAGTATTGAGTTGGCAATTTCTGGGTCTTTTGCCTTTTGATATAAACTTTAAAAACAATTTGTGAATATCCACAAAATAACTGGCTGAGACTTTAAATGGAATTGTACTGAATTTACAGATCAAGTTGGAAAGGGTGATCATATAAAGTGTGTTTTGTTTATAATTTCAAATTACAGTTTTTCATTGCTGGTGTATAAGGAAGTAATTGACTTTCATATATTAACTTTGCATCCTGAAACCTTGCTATAATTGGTTATGAGTTCCAGGAGGTGTTTTATTTTCAGATTATTTGGGAATTTTCATATAGATAATCATGACTTCTGTGAACAAAGACAGTTTTTTTTTCCTTTCCCAATCTTTATATATCTTGTTTTCTTTTATTGTGTTATTGCATCAGCTAGGACTTGCAGTACAATGTTAAACAGGAACCATGAGAGGAGACATATTTGTCTTGTTCAATATATTAGGGAGAAGGTGTATAGTTTCTCGTCATTAGGTATAGTATTAGCTGTAGGTTTTGTGTAGATGTTCCTTCTCAGGTTGTGGATATTCCCCTCATTCCTAATTTGCTGATTTTTAAAATCAAAAATGGGTTATTCTGCAGCTATTTATATAATCATATAGCTTGCATACTTGGGGAGAAAACTCCACTGGTTATGTTTTGTAATTATTTTGATACATGGTTGGATTTGATTTGCCAAAAATTTTCTAAATTTTTACATTTATGTTTATAAAATATTTGTGTGTAATTTTCCTTTCTCATAATATCTTTACTAGGTTTTAGTATTAGTGTAATGTTGGACTCATAGAATCAGTTAGATTGTATCCCTTTTGCTTCTATTTTCTGGAAGAGATTTAACAGTATTGGTATCATTTCTGACTTAAATGTTTGCCAGAATTAACCAGTGAAATCGTCTGGACCAGATTATTTCTTTGAAAGGTTATTAGTTATTGATTCAATTTATTTAATAGGCATATTAAATATTATTATGACACATTTACTAAATATTATATATTTCTCTTTGAGTTTTCTTTGCCTGTGTTTTTTAAAGAATTGGTAAATTTCATGTAGGTTAACAAATTTGTAGGCTTAGAGTTATTCATAGTATTTCTTTATTATCCTTTTAATATTCATGGGATCAGTGGTGATAACACATTTTTCATCTCTGATATCAATAATTTGCATTCTCTCTTTTTTCCTCTGTTAGCCTACCTAGAGGCTGATACATTCTACCAATCTTTACAAAGGACCAGTTTTTGTTGGTTGATTTTCTTTATTGTTTTCTTGATTTTAATTTCACTGGCTGCTGCTCAAATTTTTACTATTTCTTTTCTTTTGTTTGCTGTAAGTTTCTATTACACATTGTTTTCTAGTTCCCTAAAGTGGAAGTGAGGTTATCGATTTTAGATATTTCTTCCTTTTCAAAATATAAATTCAATGCCATAAATTATCCTTTAAATTTTCCTCTACACATTTATTTTATGCATCCCAAACTTTTTGCTGAGAATACTTTGAATATGCTCTTCTAGCTATTTTGAAATATACAATATATTATTGTTAATTGTAGTCACCCAACTGTGCTATCAAACACTAGAACTCATTTCTCCTACTTAACTATATATTTGTATTCATTAAAAATCTCTCTTCATTTCACTACCAAAACACACAGGTTTCCCAACTTCTGGAAGCTATCATTTAAACTCTGCCTCTCCGAGATCAACAATTTTAGCTCTTATTTATGAATCACTATATGTGATATTTGTCTTTCTATGCCTGGCTCATTTCACTTAGCAAAATGACCTTCAGTTTCACACGTGCTGCTACAAATGACAGGATATTATTCTTTCTTATGACTAAATAGTATTCCATTATGAATATATACATTTTATTCATCCATTCTTTTGTTCAAAAATACTTGTTTACTTTTTAAATTTCCCTCAAAGTGTTTTTTTTTTTTTTTTTT
>NW_016107819.1:1261123-1282620 GCF_001604975.1 Cebus imitator | reverse complement strand
TATTTAGAACGGTATTTTTTAACTTTTAAATATTTTGTGAGTTTCCAGCTATCTCTCCATTGCTTTTTGTTTAAATCAGTTGTGATCCATGAGCCCACTCTATGTGATTTCTATTCATTTAAAATTGTTACAGTATATGTTATGTTCCAGAATGATGTCTACCTGAGTGACTACTATCCCAGAATACACATGAGAAGAATGTGTATTCTGGAGTTCCTAAATGAACTAATCTATAAATGCCAACTTGAACAAATTATTGATGGTAACGTTTCATAAAATTATATCCTTACTATCTGCATGCAGTACCTTTGAATTTCTGATTGAGATTTGTTAAAGACTACAATTATAATAATGCATTTATCTATCCCTCCTAATGTTCTACCAATTTTTGTTCTGTGTTTTGATGTTCTATTTAGGTACATGCATATTAAGGATTGTCATGTTTTTTGCAGGATTAGTTTCTATATCATTATTTAATTCCTGTCTTTATCCATTCTCACATTATTTGTGCTGACATATGCTTTATCTGAAAGCAGTAAAGTTATTCCAGCTTTCTTTCATCTGTGTTAGAATGGTATATATTTCTTCATTTCTGTACTTTCAATTGATTTATTGTATCTAAAGTTGGTTTCTTGTAGGCAATATATGGTAAGATTTTGATTTTTTATCTTCTCTAATTTGTATATGTAGACCATTTACATTAAAAGAGATAGTTGATATTTGGGGTTATTATCTCTCATATTTGTTACTATTTTCTATTTATTGCATTTATTCTTTATTCTTTCCCCCCTTTTCTGCCTTCACTAAAGGTGACACTATACAATTGAACCTAATAATTGTTAGTAGCTTATCACAGTTCAGATTTGCCATGTGTATTTGCCTTTGCTATTTAAAATGCAATTTTTTAGGGGAAAATTCTAAACCTTTAATCTCCCCCTGACCACGTTTGCAAGGGTTTGCAAGTAGACAGAAGGCCTTGAACTCCACAACCTAACATACTTCTTTATGTGACTGGATAGTACCTGTTAGACATTTGGAAAGGGTGGCTGCCTTATTATGAACATATGCTACATAAATGTAGGTGCATTTGTCTAGAATTGTATCAGGTGACTGTTTCTGTTAGGTCTCTATGCCTAACCCACCTTGCCAACATCCACTCTACACAAAAGTAAACCCAGTTTTCTTTATTCAGATATGTTTGGGACATTTGGATCATTGACCTTGTAACACGATAGATTGATGCAAGAAGCTGAATTGCTTCAGAAAATCTAATTGAAAAGAAAACTGGATGTTGGTGCCTCAACCAAGATGAATAAATATAAAATGCTGTAGCCTATTACCAAGTTATAATTCAGAAATGCGACACTCCCATTTCTCTTTACCTACAACCTTAGACAGAACTTTGTGGGTTTTTGTTTGTTGGTTTGATTATCTTTCCAAAGACTGGTTAACCTAGTAGGCCTTCTATGTGGTAAGTTTACTGTTTTCCAATTATTAAAGAAATCAACAGAAAGCCAATTAATAAAAATAAATTTGGAAATTACCAGAATATAAAATGATACAGGCCTTCCAAGATTATAAGAAAAAAAACACAATGCGATGAAAATAATGTTTTGAGTAATAAATACCTCTGCCAAAGCAATATGCTTTCAAAAATGTATCAAACTTCCTATTTTATGAGATTAAGAATAATAAACTCTCTCATTATAACATAGAGAATAATTTATATGTCTATATGACTAAAATAAAATTATTTGACTAGAATTTTTTTCTGTATAACCAGAATAAAATTATTTTTGGTATAAAATGAACTTCTCCCTTCTTCCTCCTTAAATTCAGTTACAAAAGGTTTAAACATGGCTCTACACCAAGTTGTTTTGCTTTGTTTGGTAATTTTATAAGTTTAAACCAGCAGATGTGCATGTTTCTGCAGTTCTGAAGTCAGGATTTATATATATAATTTTTCAACTGAGAAAAAAATGTTAAAAATATCTTTAATGAATTACATAAAAAGCAACTGAAAGAAATATAATACCAAAGATGATGGCTTATTTTTTTTTCTTTTGTTAGCTTACATAGTTGCAAGACTTATAATGGATCTGATATAGTCCTCTCTTAGAATAAGGCTTACCTTCCTACCTAAAATTGGGTGACTTAATTTTTAATGGAGTAATTCAGGAAATCAAGTAGACTTTTGAAATCTTATATGGTGCCAAGAAGCAGGTTTGATTAATTTTCCGTAAAAAACAAACAAAAAAAAAATTGTTCAACGTCCCTCCTCTGCACCCTTATCTTACTCAAATTCCTCCAAGACCAAAGCAGTACCCAGATTGCAGCTGAACTTTTCCAGGATGAAGTTTAGAAAAGCAAAATTGCTGGCTCATCAGAACACCTTCAGCAATACCCATATTTTGCCAGGTCAGCTTCAGAATTTCAAATTTAGCCTCTCATTGGAAGGGATAAAATATTATATTTGGTGAAGCATTATTATATTTTTTGTAGGAATTGCTAAGTGCTGCCCCCACGCAAGCAATTTGTTATGCCTGAATGAGAAAAGAAAGGATTCTTAGGTCTCTCATCCAATTTTCCTTCTGTGCCTTCATATCCTTCCTCCTTCTCTGCCTTTCTCACTCACACCCTGAATTTTTAAAAGCAACCTTTTCCTCATATGCAGTCTACAAGCCAACTTTGTCTCTCTACTCCCATACTTAGAGCTTGCACCCAAGTAAAAGCCATCACCTAGAATCCACACCAGATTTTACCCTTTCTTTTTTACTCTAAGAGTATAAAATTATGCTTTCTTTATTACTCTAAGAAAGTCTTATGGAGACATTTTACTCAATAAGATACACTCAAAGCTCTTCATATCTTGAGTCTTTATTAATTCAAGGCTCTCAGTATTCAAAACTTAAGACACAGCAGTAGCTTTGAGGATTTCTCACCTTTACCCTTTTAAAGATAAATTTTCATTGGTCACAGAAGGAAAGTGTTTTTCTTCTCATTTGACACCTGCCCTGGAAACCTGGTAGAAAGCTATAGATTGTGCTAACTAAACATTAGTGTTGTTCATGAGTTAGATCCACAAAATCATTTTAGCTTCAAAATTCCTGATAAAAAATGAAGTGAAAATGAATAGAAGCTAGTATCCTTTTACATTAACTTTTGAAATAAATTTGATTTCATTGATTCATTATAAAGAAAAGCAAGAAATGTTTAGCCTTCAAGTTGTCTTCAAACAAAAATCTGATTGTTTTCTGCCTTCTACATATTCCGTTGATAAACACAGCACAAGCAAGTTTCTCCTGCCTCCTTTTCTATACATAAATACACAGAACACTGCTCACCAGATGCAGGAAATAAAAGACAGTCAGTGACTAAATAGTCTGGCAATTATCTAGTAATACTACTACCAACAGCAAAAACAGTTTACAGGTATTGGATGCCTTCTGCATGTGAGGCATTGTGCTCAATGCTTATGCAAATCATCTAATCAGATCTTGATCACAGCCCTGCTGAAAGCAAGTGATATTATCATTAACCCATTTTTCAGATTTTTTAAAAAACTGGAGACTTAAAATGTAAAAGATTCTCTTAGATCCTTTTTAAGTCTCAGTTTTTTTTTTTTTTTTTTTAATCAAAGAGTGGAAACAACATACACCAGAGCCTGTGGGCGTAATGGGGTGGGTGGAGGTAGAGTATTAGGAAAAAAAGCTAATGCATGCTGGGCTTCATACTGAGGTGATGGGTTGATAGGGGCAGCAAACCACCATGACACACGATTACCCGTGTAACAAACCTGCACATCCAGAACATGTATCCCAGAACTTAAAATAAAAATAAATTTTTTTTTAAGAAATTGCCCAACGTGTGCAGTTGTGATTTTAAAATGGTATTCTTTTCTATAGAGGGCAAAAACATGGCATAAAATAAAATGTAATAAAATCAAAGAACAATAGAATAGACAAGATCCAAAAGCATTAGCATTCACAGTACCAATAAAGTCCAGCTTCTAAAAAATAATTTTTTACATATACTTTCTTCATTCTAAATATAATTACTCTTAAAGGAATAAAATCTTTAGACACACATAGAACTAAGAACTGAAAGCTGAATAAAATATATGAAGTCAATTTACAGAGATACATAGATGCATTTCTCATTATCAGATTAACTCAGAGGTTCACAGAATGTCAATTTTCTCTAGTTTTCAAGTCAATGCTGATTTCGTGTTTAAGAATTGAGACACTAACTTACTGAGAAAGAAGGCAAAGCTTTTTATTCTTGTAAGATTCATTCACTTATCTTGAAGTCTCCATTTACCTACAAAATATTGATTTGAGGCACAAACTCTAATACAAAGCTAATGTTCCATTTTATTCCTAAAAAGCTTACATTTAAGTTATTGCCAGAACACTTTCCAATGAAAATAATTCACAAGTTAAAACTGATTTACTCCATGAAACTTCACCTTCAGTTGCTGTCCATATTTTATGTCACCAGGCTAATTCTTAGCTTTCCATCAATGCACATTCAAAACCATGATATTTTAGGTCTGTATGCAAAGATATAGCTTATACAACAGAGCTGATAAATTATCAAATCCACAAATTATGTTTCAATTTCAACACTTATCCCAAAATATATCTGGTCAAAAACATTTGCCTTCTTGATAACGACTTCTAGTAGGCATTACACACAAATCTGCATTTACTCAGGTATTGTGATCAGAGAATTTTGGAGCTTGGATTAGGCTTCAATTCCAGTTGTGTTCTTTTGGACATATCACATTAACTCTCTAGGACTTAATAATTTCTCTGTAAAATTAGAGTATTGGACCGTATGATAGTAAGAGTGCCATTCAGGTTTAAGATCCTAGGAGCTCAGATTTTAGATTTTCAGGACATTTAAATTATTTATGCACTGATTCTCATATAAGCAAAAAAAAAAAAAAAAAAGTGTTCCATCAGCACTCTCAGGCACTCACATATAAATGACACATGATTTCACTTGAAGTGAGAAAACAGTCATAGTTCATGCTTTTATTTTCATTATGTCCTCTCATGGGCACTTGCTAATATTTAGACTTTACATGGAATTTTTTAAATTACATGTTTATTATATTTTCCCCGAATTTATTGTACTTTTGAGTCCAGCAAGTGCAACTAATTATGGCTATGGATTGCAACTTGTGGCAACTCATTCATTCACTAACTCATTTTCTGTTTTGAAAAAAATCACAGCTCACTGCCAGTGCTCATTTCATTTTACATAAACATTGTCTTTGAGGCTGAAGAAAATCTGACTGATTTTCAATGTGAAGATAAAATATAATAACTCTTCTTAGAGTTATTTATGAACAGAACCTGTCTCCAATCCTAATGTAACAGACATGTATACAGTGATCAGTATTTAATAAATTTTTTTGAGGTATAGTCTCACTCTGCTGCCCAGGCTTGAGTGCAGTGGCGTGATCTCCACTCACTGCAACCTCTGCCTCTGGGGTTCAAGGGATTCCCCTGCCTCACCCTCCTTAGTAGCTGAGATTAAGGGGCCCACCACCATGCCTGGCTAATTTTTGTATTTTTAGTAGAGACAGGGTTTCACTATGTTGGCCAGGCTGGTCTTGAACTCCTGACCTCAAGTGGTCCACCTACCTCCCTCCTAAAGTGCTGGGATTACAGGTATGAGCCACCATGCCCAGCCTAATAATTTTTTTGTGTGTGGTACATTTCAAAGCATGAAACAAAAAAAGTGGAACATCACATTCCTCACAAAAATATCACCTTTCTCTTGGGATCTTCTTGCCATGCTCGGCATTGTGTGAGCAGCAAAATTTGCAGTGACCAGTTGGATTCTATTTCCCTGATGTTGATGGTATGGCCTTAGGGAAATATCTTCCAGTCAGAAAAGGTGTGACATCATCAAAGCACAGACAACCTCCAAGGCATTGCTGCCCTGGCTTGTGATGCTTTTCCAGCATTCTTTCAATAAACATCAGTCTGAAGTTTACATGGCTAATTATGTGCTCAGAATTGTTGTTCTTGAACAGGATGTAGGAGTTCAGAACTGTGATATTAGAAGTTGGTAAATGATTTCTCATGCCAAACCTTGTGCCTATTGTGATCAGTTGGATGGGAAATGAGCATCTGATCAGTCAAGTCCACTGCTCCCATAGTCTCGTTATCAACTGCAATGGCAAATGACTTCTTACTTCTCTTTCCATTTCTGCTGTCTACATCAATCACAGTATCATTGTGTAATGTTGACAACATTTTCACTTCCTTCTTGTCACATCATTTCAGTGCCTTAAGTTCACCACAGAATTAACATCACATGTAGGAATGCTACGTTTTATAGTATTTGACATTTTCAGCTATTGAGACTTACTATATTTTGTAAATGGAAATATCACTGCTAAGCCTAGAATGATTTAAATAGAATAATGTCTCTCCACGAGTTATATAGGAGTAAATGTTGTAACCACAAGTGTCACAGGCCAGTATTCTTGGGGCAAATGGGAAATGGGTTAATCCATTCATGCATTAATTTAGCACACATCTATTGAGTGTCTATGACATGATAGCCACTGATCAAGGCACTGAGGAAACAGGCTGAACACAAATATATTTCTTGTTGTCATGGCACTTACAGTTCAATGTTGGAGACAAAAAATAAGAGAGCAATAAATATTACAAATCACACATAGTTGTAGAGTGAAACATGTTGTTGTAATATAAAATAATTGTAACAGGTGAGGAGATGAGAAGAAATCTCATTGAGAATGTGTGGTCAGTGAAAGCATCCCTAAGAACTGACATGTCAGCTGCACCCTCAGGAACAAGAAGATACTAGCTATCTGTAGGGCAGGGAAAAGGTTGTTAGAGTCAAGGGAAAAACATGTGAAGAATTTCTGGACAGGAAAGAACTGGTAATGCTTACGTTTAGTTAAAGAAAAGAAACTCAAAAGGGAGTGGTATAAGACGATATTGGAGACACAGGCAGCAGCTAACATTGGCTGAGAGCTTGCTTGGACCAGCAAGTCTTTTAAGCATTTAATATAGATTATCTCCACTGATACTCATAGTACACTAATGAATTCAGTATTACCATGATTAGCTCCATTTACAGATGAGGAAAAGAATACATGAACAGTATGAGTAACTTTCATAAGGGTACTCAGTTGTAAAGAATGATGCTGAGACTTTATGTAGTCTGACTTCAGAGCACATGCTTTAAATCAAAACATGGTATGGCCTCACAGATGACAAAGGGCCTCTAGGCCACTAGAAAGGATTTGAGTTGAATTGTAAATGTAATAGATAGCTATTCAGCCGTTCTTAGTGGCATAATCTAAAATATGTTTTAAGGAGGCCTTTCCAGCTGCTATATGGGGAAGACAGATGGGAATAGACACTAAAGAAGAGTAAACATGGGGAAAACAGATCTCAGGGAACTGCTGGGAAGACCTAGGGGTGGCAAACACTATCGGTTGCTTACTCAGCAACCATTCTTCCCCTTCCTTCTGGACGATGGAGTTCCACTTTGATGAATTTTAGAAAAGTACTGATGAGTTAAAAAAAATCTAAACCAGTAGTTCTCAAATGTTTTTTTCTCAAAACAGCTTTCCACTCTTAAAAGTTATCAAAGACATCAACGAGCTTTTGCTTGTGAGCTTATCTACACATATTTATTAAAATAGAAATTAAATCTGAGACAACTTAAAAATATGTATAAATTAATTTTAGAATACAAATAATAAACCACATTACATACTTGTATAAATAGTAAGAAGAGTGGCTTTGTTTTACATTTCTTCAAGTATCTTTAATGTATGGCTTAACAGAAGGCAACTAGATTCTCATATTTGCTTCTGCATTTAATGTGTTACAATACGGTATTTGACTGAGCTATATGAAGAAAAATATGGCCTCACAAAAATGGAATAGAAAAGAGTTTGTAATATCATTTTGGGGACACTGTGGATTATTTTCTTGAATAATACACCAAAATGCAATATTAGGTAATTAATTTTTTATGGGTCAGTTGCAATGTAGGATTTGAAACCACATTGATAAATTTTTCATAATCAGTTACACTAGAACCCATTTTATTTTACTTGGAATGAATCTGATTTTGTACTACCATGCATTGGTTATTTGGGAAATACTGGCCCATGGAGTGTACCATACCTTCCAAATATTGACATTTCATATTATAACAAAAAAGTCACATTCACAAATATTAATATTAATCAAAAAAGCCCTTATATATTAGGAATCTGTTACCCTCATGGTGGCAGATAAAATAGGATTTACCAACATTCTAATTTTTGTTTTAAAAGTTAATTTACATAATCAGCAACATATCATTTATTTTCCTGGTAATGACAAGTTCAGTTTGTTCATTTTCAGAAGAACATCTGACAAATTACTCTGTCTGAATAGCCATGGTTTATCTGTCAGGCTTTCTTTTAAGTGAAAATATATTTCCATGAAAAAACTGACTAGTTTAGTTCATAATCCAATTACACAAGTGCTTCTGCTCAAGGTAGATCTTAGACTTCAAAATGCAGAAAGAAGATGGGCTTCATAAGCATTTTGCACTTTGTAACATCCAATATTAAAAGAGGTATTCAAAGGTCAGTTCTAAAATTAATAAAGTTAACATTTTCAAGCTGCTGCATCAAGGATATTCTTAAGGAAAACTAGCCCCTCCGCCTCTTCTTTATCTTCCTTTCTATTGTGTATGTAACAGTTAAGAATACAAAGCCTGCTAGTACAGTTTATTGCCTCAACTACTTTTGCACCATCAGTGCAAATTTCAACACAGTGAATACGTGTATAAAATCTTAATATTATAAACAGTTTTGACCTATCAGATCTCGTGCAAAGGGCTCAGTGACCTCCAGGGGGCACTGGACTGCACTTTGAGAACCCCTGGTCTAAACCAACGCTGGTAATGTCAAGGCTTTTCTTACTTATGGGAAAATTGTTCAGCTTTTTGGCCATTGAAATGAACAGAGAAATTGGGTGTTAGCTTGGAGGCTTAAAGAACAACTGTCATTATATATTATAAAAGAGATGATATTAAAATGTTCTTATATCCTAATGATAATGATTGAGTAGAAAAATAGGGTCAGCAATACAAGAAGACACAAGGAAATGAAACTCAGAAAATAAGCTTAATGGAAAGTCAGTGGCCACGAATTAGAAGCAAGTAGTTCTGTAGATTAAATGTCGGTAAGAAGAGGGATATATCAGATTTAATAGATGATATTATATCTGATGCATCTATTTTCTCAATGAGGTGAGATCATCAGTTAAGTATGGGGTATGGTGTGGTGATTTGAGAAGAAGGTATGTAATAGTTGTCTGAAGGAATGACAAAGTGAACCTAGTAAAGAAATACACTAGGATTTCTAGGCAGTGCTGAATACCATTTTAAGATTTTGAACATGAAATTAATATGATACAATCAGTTAATATGTGTACCTTTTTTCAGTAACATTTGTCTAGTTAAATGCAAATATGGAGAGGCAGTATTGGCTTCATTTACAAATGGGATTTGACCAAAAGTGTATGGAGGTTAATAATCTGGAGGTTTTGATGAAGTAAAAAGAGTAATCGCCTTATGTTCTAGAGTAAGTATGCCACAAGTATAGAAAGTCAGAGAGGAAAATTCTGTAAATTATTGTTGGGAAAAGCAGCAAAGGAGAAAGGAGTTACAGAGTGCCTACATAAATTGGTTATGGGTAACATATAAACAAGGAACAACAAACTGTGGAAAGCCGCAGGAGGCCTCTGAGGAGGAAGGACCCTCCATGCCTCATGTTCCAGTGCAGGGTAACCTCGGCTCTGTTATAAACATCGTGCTCAAGGACATAAAACCCCTTCATAGCACTATGATGTAGCAAGACTTGTAGGCTCCTTGTAAGGCTCACATTCCATCAACTGCACATAGAAAACAGGCTAAAGATAACCACATGTTCTTGTTTTGTGAAAGTCCCAAACCACCACTGTTATCTTTCCTTGGAATGACACACCAGTTCTGGCTCACCGATTCACTTCTGGCTCACTGATTCACTCCACCATCACTCCACCCCACCCTATAGATCAAAGTGATTGTAATCAATAAATAGCGTGGATGATCAGAGCTTGGGGCCTTCACTGCCTCCAGTAACAAACGATGGTCCCCGGGCCCACTCTTTGCACTCTTAATCTGTCTTTTTCTCATTCCTTTGTTGCCACCGTACTCGGGGTACCCATGGGTGATGTAGGGCTGGATCCCTACATTCTGGTGCCCAGTATGGGGCTCATGGATCCCTACATTCTGGCATCCAATGTGTGGGGCTCATGGATTCCCTACAAACTATAGTTTTAAATGTGACACAATTACAAAAGGTAACAAGACCCAAAATGTGACCATGAGAAGGGCTGGCTGTATTGGGTTGGTGGTAAATGTTTTTGGAGCTAAGAAAATAAATTAGCTGAGAATTCAAATTATTACATGGGTAATCATCTTGGATACTGAATTTCCTTGATATGATAACAAATCTTGGAGCAAAGAAGACAGCAATCCAGGAATTAAAAATTTCAATTAACAAGTAGAAGTTGGTGGATGACAGCAATAAAGAGCAGAAGACAGTGCTTAACTGGATGTTATAAGCCACTGTATTCATTTAATGAGAATGCTGAAGTTTCTTAACATAGGGCTCCTCATGTTTTTGTAAGGTTTCTTTCACTAATTATAAAAACAATGCATTTACATTATGAGAAATTTTGAAAATACAAATATACACAATAAATAAAATACAATTACTCATAATGACACTATTATTTCTGTTTTCATTTCTAAGTAAAAGAGTACTTAGACTTTTTGCAACCTCTTTTTTTCTTAGTATATCTTGAACATTTCCCAATATCTTTCTACATCGATGTAAACAACATTTTTAATGTTAGATTAATATATCATTGTATGCATGCATTAAACCATATTTCTATTATTGTACATTTTTCTATTATAAATAAGGTTGAAGTAAATATTTTTCTACATAAATCTTTGTATGTCTAAAATTTTCCTTAGAATAAATTACTAGAATTGAAATTGCTGGGCTGGGAAAAAGATATGATCAATTTTAAACTTCATGATATATATATATATATATATATATATATATATATATACACACACATAAAACACACCTAAATTTTGGTATCCCCGTGAAACAATCTATTATTGAAACCTTAAGGAGATAATTCTTTTTATTTTATGGACAATTCAAAGATAGATCACATTCTTTTAACTTCTAATAGTTTTGGTACTGTGTTCTTGAATTCTTCTGATGAGACTATAATTGAAGTTTTCAGCAGATGAAAATACTAATTGTTTAAGATGTTGAAGTTATCATAATATATCCATTTTGTAGTCCTGGCAGCAAGTGAACTTTCTCTCATTATGAAAGTAGAAAAGCTACAGGGGCAACTGGGACAGTTCCAGAAATCAGTATATAGAATTATCTTATATGTACCTTCAAGGGGATCCTTAAAAGCTGTGTTTCTCAACCTTGTTTTATTATTATCCCCCAAGGGGAAATTGAATTAAATTCAAGTTCTACAATGAGAACATATGGGCACAGGGAGAGAAACCTCACACACTAGGTCCTGTTAGGTGTTTGGGGGACAAGGGGAGGGATAACATTAGGAGAAATATCTAATGTAGATGACAGGCTGATGGGTGTAGCAAACCACTATGTCACATGTATACCTATACCCATGTAACAAACCTGCAGGTTCTGCACACGTATCCCAGAACTTAAAGTATAATGTAAAAAAAGGAAATTAAAAGTTAAAATAACAAAATGCCACTAAGCGCTGACTAGAATCAGTAAAAAGAATGAATGTTGGTGGGGATATGGAGCAACCAGATCTCTCATGCATTGTTGGTAAGAGTGTGAAATGGTAGAACCACTTTGAAAAATAGTTTGGCAGTCTCTTAAAACATTAAACATATCTCCAGCTAAAAAATTAAAATAAAATTCAAGTTCTATATAAACCAATAAAATAAATTCATTAATTAATTTAATAATTGAATTAAATTAAGTTAAATTTAAATGTTTCTTTCTAAGATAAACTAAATTGTAAGGAATAAAATTTTGTGAAGTAGAGCTTTGGAAGGCCCAAAGCATTGTAATATCTAAGATTTTTTCCCTGCCCCCTAAAATCAACTTGTACCCACTGGGGGCCATATTGCCCCCATTCAAAATGTGAATATTTAAAAGAAAATGAGTCCCCAACAACTAACAAAAAGAGAAGTACCTTAATTGTGAGCCACTCTTTTTTTAAGCATCAGGCAATTATGGATTCTACTTACTTTCATATAGTCAGAACAATTTTGAGATAACCCCCAAGATTCTTTCTCCTGTTGTTAACATACTTTCTTCCAGTTAGTTAATCAGACACTAATATAAGTGCTGATGTAAATTTAATTTACAGATATAATGTAAGTCCTAAATCACTTGATTTAAGATAGAAGACTGCAAGGCAGGCCTGATCTAAGGTCAAGTGTTCTTTAGGGCTCTTCCTGGTGAGAGAGATTTGAAGTGTGAGAGCCTCTTGAATAGATCTCATAGCAAGGTTTTGAGAATGTCTCAGGAGCTAAGGGTGGTCTTCAATCTACTGCCAGCAAAACACACACACACACCCCTCAATTACAACCACATTGGAAATTAATTCTATCAACAACCTGAGCTTGGAAACAGATATTTCCCCAAACAAATTTGCAGAGGACACACATGGCTAACATTAGATTTTAGTCTTGTGAGGTCATGCACAGAGAACTCAGCTAAAATATTCTGAACTCATAACCCATGGAAACAGTGACATAATAAATGGGTGTTTATTTTTTATCTCTAAGTTTGTGGTAATTTGTTACACAGAAATTCAAAACTAATATATTCCATAATCATGAATCCTCATTATAGTGCACATTCCCCCCATTCTTTTGGGGGAACAAAAATTAAATACTGGAGTGTACAAAGGCACTCTTCTTTAACAAACTCTACTTAGGCCCCTCTAAGCCCTCTAGGATTAGACCTTGGCATACATCCTTGTTTGGCGTACATCACTCAGTTGTAGCAATTTTGCTAAATCAGTTTAGTGAGAATACTGCACCCTCAATATCTGATCACTTTCAATGTCTTATCAAATATATCCTCATCCCCCACAATTCCCTAAGTGGTATCTGATCACCTTGGCCTGCCTTTACCAAAAATTCTGTTAGATCTCTTTAGCCAGAACCTCCCCCACCAGCTGCTGATGTTTCTTCTTAGGAAATTTTTTATTCACTAATTCTCACCCTGCTTTTTGGCTATAAATCTCCACTTGTCCAATGCTATATTTGGAATATGGGCCAGTCCTATATTGAAGTCTCTTTCCCTCTATTGTATTAGTTCCCAAATACGTCTATGTTTTACCACTTTTCTGGGCAGCTTTCGTTTCTCTTTGGCAATTGGGTAAAGGAAGGGATGACAGAGTCTCCTTTTTTCCAACATATGCTAAAAATCAGAACAGTTGAGACAGGAATAAGGCTTTTGTTCTTTATGAAATGCAGCATGGTGAAGTATATTCAAGCTACTTATATGATTCAGTAGTGTTTCTTTCATAATTATAATTTAATGATTCCTTCTCTTTCCAAAATAGTACATTTGGTGTAGATAACTTAGAAAATATAAATAAGAAAAATGAGAAAATAAAAATTACAATTCTATCATACAGAGATAATCGCATTTTAATATCTATATCTATCTATCTATCTATACATACTTCCCCATTATAGCCATATGATATATCCATACTTGTAATAAAAATTGAGACATTCATGTACTTTTTAATAAATATGGAATACTTATAACAGTCAGTGCTGTAGGAATGAATGCAGCCCTTAATGTCTTTTCCTTTAGGAAGTTATATTTTAGTAGTCAAACAGGAGAGAGTATAAAAAGATAAAAAAATATTTGCTAAGTCTGATGGTGATAAGTGCTTTTTAGAAAAAATGGAACAGAGTAAAGGGAATAGATAGTAATGGAGGCTGCTATATTACTTCACATAGTCAAGGAAGATTTCTTCAGTTAGGTAATATTTGAGGAAAAAACTGAAAAAAAAAAGTATGGCATAAACCAAGCGGACTTATGAGGGTAGATAATTTCAGACGGGGGAATAGCAAGCTCAAAGGGTCTGAAATGCAAATGAAACTGACATTTTTGAGGAACAGCAAGGAGGTAAGTGAAGTTGGAACAGTGGATGTAAGGAAAGATAGCTGGGAAAGGAGATCAAAAAGGTAGCTGGGGAAACAAATCAATGGGTCCCTAGAGGTTTATTATTGATTTTGGATTTCGTTTTAAATATGTTTGGAAGTCATTGAAATGTTTCATGCCAAATGTTAACACAATCAGATTTTTTGTTCAAAGAATTACTGCAACTGCTATTTGGAAAATATACTGCAGAAAGTCAAAAACAGAATCAAGCCAACTGAGAGTGGCAAGAATGGTGTGAGATGAGATCAGAGAGGTGGTAGAAGGCCAGATCAGGAAGAAACTATGGAAAGGACTTTGGGTTTTATTCTGAGTGAGACTGACAATAAGCTGTTTGAAGCTGAAAAGAAACAGATTAATTAGAAAGTTTCTTCCACTAGTCCTTGGTTACTTGGACCAAGTTAAAAGCTGTGTTGAGAAACAGATTATGGAAGACAAAGTCAAGATTTTCTCATAGTTTTAATGTGGGACGTAAGAGAAAGAGGGAAGAAAAGACTGGTCTTAAGATTTTTGGCTGTACCAACTGGAAAACCTGAATTGTCATTTACTAACATGGAGAAGACTGAGAGAACAGATTTTCCTGGGAGGGGTTGAAAAGAAGGTCCCATTGATCTGGTTTCCCAGCTACCTCTCCTGACTTCATCTTCTAGATATCTTCCTTTGCTCAATCTGTTTCAACTTCACAGCCCTCATGACTTCTCAACTAAGTGCAAAAACGTAAGTTGTTAGGACTGACATCTGGAGAGCTCCCACATAAAAAGGTCAAGAAAATAAAGAGGATCAATCAAAGAAAATCAAAAAGTAGCTTGGGTCATGTGTGTGACCCTATGGCCAAGACAGGAAAGATGTATCATTATAGCTACTCAATGAAGAGAAAATAAACAGCTTCCAAAAGGAAGTAGGAGGGCTGATCAGACACAAACAATGTAGGCTACAAAGTTGTTTGTACTATTTTGAATATAATTTAAAAATGCAGTAAATGGCACTGTAGTTGTATCTTTGTTAACTTGCCTAATCATTTATTTATGATGAATCCCTTGAACTAGAAGTTCAGAGCCAGTGAGCAAAAATATTTTGATATGCTTATTGACATGTTGCCTTCCAGAAAGGAAGTGCTCATTTATATCTACACTAACAAAATACATGTGCTTATTTTTTATTTAATATCTAACAAAAATGTTATTAAAAATACTCTGCCAACTTTATAGTTGGATAACAACCCACTGTTTTTTAAATGACATTTATTTTACTGATTATAAAGTAATTCATTACTTTTAAAAATATTGATAAGTCAGCTACATGTCTTTTCTAAATGAATTGCCTTTTTGTGTTCTTTGCCTAGTTTTTTTTTTCTATTCTGTGTAATTTTGATCTTTTACTTTTAATGACACAAATAACCCCTGATCATTACACAAAATATAGAAAACATAATCAAACCAGATTAGTTATAATTCCAGTATAAGAAGATAACAGGTTAAGAACTTCATTAATATACAGACATAGTCTCCTTCTCATCCTCCCTCCCTCTTCATCTCTAATCTCTACAGACGCTGTTGATCTCAAAATAGCTTCATTCCATATATGTTCTTTAATAGTTTATTTCCCTTGCTAAAAATAATCTTTATTTGTGCATGAATATATATATATATGTATGTGTGTGTGATCAGAACTTTCACAATAGTAAAATACAAATATCATAAAGAAGAAAACAGAAACTGCACATACTAAATATCAATACAATGTTGTTCTTTATCCTTTCGCATTTTTACTTGTTTATACATGTATATGTGCATGAGTAGATTTGGAACCTCATTTTCTACTTAAAAATTGTCATGATTACCATTTCATGTCAATACGGCATTGTGAATTTTCAAATCTATGTATTCAATAATTAAAGAAATTGGAAAAAATAAGTCTAACAGAATATGCATTATCATTCTTTTTTATATCTGTCAATCTTACAGAAGAAAATTATTTAATTGCATTTTCTGGATTACTAATGTGTTTGAAAGTATTTAAAAAATGTATTATCATTATTCATTTCCTAGTTTCTTTTGAATTTTTCTACTGTGTATCTCTTTTCTTAAAATTCAAACCTGATTTATAAGGGTTATTTAAATATTAGAAATATTATAATTTTAGTGTATGTGTTGTAAACAGTTTTCTAGTTTGGGATTTATGTGGTATATTAATTTTTGTCTATGTATTTTATAATGAGTGAAGGATATTAATTTCCTGTATTCCAATTTATTAGTTATGTCCCTTATGATTTACTTTCTTTAATATCTTGCTTAGAAAGTCCTTCATGAGTTAAATATTTACCTGTATTTATTTTTTGTCAGTTTAACTAAGAATTATCATTCAATTTACATATTTAAAGTATAAAATGTGATAAATTTTAATTTGTATATATACTCATAAGACCATTACAATTAAGACAACAAAATATATCTGTAACCAAACAAAATTTCTGTATGCCTCTTGTAATCCTTACCTTTTTTCCTTTCTTGTCCATTTCACATTCCCTACCTCCTATCACCAGGCAAGCACTGATCTTTCTGTCAGTATAGATTGCAAAATGTTATATAAATGGAATCAGTTTGTAGCATTTTTGTGTCTTCTGTTAGCATAATCATTTTGAAATTCATCATTTTTTTGCATATATCAAGAGTTCATTCATGTTTATGGCTTAGTAGTATCCCATTGTACGAGTGTACCACAGTTTTTTTCACATTCATCTATTGATGGACATGTGAGGGGCTTCCGGTTTGGATTTACAAATGTAGTTGCTATGGATTCTGTACAAGTTTTTGTGTGGAGTATGTTTTTTTTTTTTCCCCCTGGGTAAACACTGAGTATGGATAATACAGTTGGTTTATGTTTAGCTTTTAACAAGTTTGCCAAACTGTTTTCTAAAATAATTGTGCCATTTTCTGTTCACTTCTAGCAGGGTATAAGAGAGTTCAGATGCTTTATAACTTCTCCAACCTTGTTGCAGTCCATTTTACAAAAAATTTCCACATGTGCAGGGGCATCTTATAATGGTTTTTATGTCCATTTGCCTGATGAATAATGATGTTTGAGGTTTTTCTATGCTTATTAGTCACTCATGTGCCTTCTTTGGTAAAGTATCTATAAAAATCATATGTCTATTTTAAAATTTGCATTGTCTATTTTCTTATTACTAAGTTTTGAGAGTTCCTTATGCATTCCAGTTGCATGAAATTTATCATATATGTAATTTTCAGGTGTTTTCTCCCATTTGTTTTTTCAGTTTGCCAACTTCCTCCATGTGACCACAAGCTTTATAAAAAGGCCAGAGGAAACCATTCTCAGCTTCAGAAGATAATCTATATTTGGATTAAGTCAATTATGGCAGTCCCATACTCATTGCCAGGAATTTATCTTGGCAGAAATATTTTATCCAATTATAACAAATAAGGATCGAAGAAATATCCCCTGAGAGGGAGGGCTTCTGGGAAAAGTTTCACCCACTGTTAAAAAGTGAGAGTTTATCTTCTTCCACTCTATGTTGTCATGTCCACATGGGACACTTGGAATTGTAACCATACTGCAGTTTTAGGAGACTAAATCGAGGACAAGCTAGTATGTTAAGGATGGGACAGCAGAATATTTAAAATATCAGCCCATGTAATGATGTGAATTTGCTGAACTAAGCAATGATTCCCAGGAATCACACTAGCTGGGAACTTCTTGACTGTGAGATGAAACCTTTTAAAAATGAGCTAGGTTTTCTTTGTTGCAGCTACGTACTTTTTAATTCATACAATTAAAGCAAAATTCATGTTGCTTTAAATGTTTTATGGCATCAAGACATAAGTAAAGGGATAGTTGGTTCCAGGATTAAAAATAAGTGTGCTGGCTGGGCGCGGTGGCTCACGCCTGTAATCCCAGCACATTGGGAGACTGAGGTGGGCAGAGCATGAGGTCCAGTGATCTAGACCACCCTGGTCAACATACTGAAACCCTGTCTCTACTAAAAATACAAAAAATAGCTGGGCTTGGTGGCGTGTGCCTATAGTCCCAGCTATGTGGGAGGCTGAAGCAGGAGAATCGCTTGAACCTGGCAGGCCCTGGTTGCAGTGAGCCGAGATTGTGCCACTGCACTCTGGCCTGGCAACAGAGCAAGACTCAGTCTCAAAAAAAAAAAAAAAAGTATGCTGCCAGAACACCAGGAAGAGAATGAAAGAATCAGGGTTACTGTTTAAGGATAGCAGTTAAACACAAATTTCCAGGGTATGGAGAAACCCCTGAAACTGTAAGTGGGTGCAGGTCTCTTGAAAATACATTCTTGACACTGAGTTTTGCAAATTCATTAGCTTCAGATGATTTGCTTTCCCTGAAAGCAAATAGCAGTAATAAGCAGTAACACATAATTATTAGTAAATTAATATGTACTAACTCCCTTCATATCTGTGAGAATTTTAAATTTTTAATTTTTACGGGCACATAGTAGGTGTATATATTTATGGAGTACATGAGATGTATTGATACAGGCATACAGTATGAAAAGCGTTCATGATGCATAATGGGGTATCCATCGCCTCAAACATTTGCTCTGTGTATTACAAACTATCCAATTGTACTCTTTATGTTATTTAAAAATGTACAACTAAGTTATTCTTGACTAGTCACCCTGTTGTGCTATCAACTATTAGGTTTTATTCATTATTCTATTTTTTTGTACCCATTAACTATCTGAGTTTTCCCCCACACCCCACCACTACCCTTTCTAGCCTCCGATAATCACCCTAGTACACTCTATCTCCAGGAGTTCGATTGTTTCAATTTTTGAACTCCATAAATAAGTGAGAACATGTGATGTTTGTCTTTCTGTGCCTGGCTTATTTCACATAGTATAATGCTCTCAAGTTTTTGCCAGATATACTATTGTAGGTGAATGTTGCTTTCCTTCAGCACTTTAAATATGTCATGCCACTCTTTCCTGGCCTGTAAGGTTTGTGCTGAAAAGCCTGCTGTCGGATGTATTGGAGCTCCATGTTACTTGTTTCTTTTCTTTTTTTGTCAGATGTATTGGAGCGTCATGTTACTTGTATGTTGCTTGTTTCTTTTCTCTTGCTGCTTTCCGAATCTCTTCTTTATCCTTGATGTTTGGGAGTTTGATTATTAAATGTCTTGAGGTAGCATTCTTTGCATTATTTCTGCTTGGTGTTCTATAACCTTCTTGTACTTGAATATTGATATCTTTTTCTAGGTTTGGGAGGTTCTGTTATTATTCCTTTGCACAAACTTTCTCATATTTTTCTATACTGTTGTAGGACTTTCTCCTTAGTTCAGTTAAAGACAGGATCCTTGTCAACAGCCATGAAATATTAGGCTCACAGATACCTTGAAGGGTGAGAAAAATTGAATTTACTGGGCAAAAACTAAAAAAGGGAAAACAGGGACCCTCAGCAGAGTGAGAGTCCTGCTAGTATATGCTTCCCACCTTGCAGATTGAATTCTAGGTTCAACTCAGGAAGAGGAGGAGCCAGGCATCTCCCCACCTACAAACAGTGAGAAATTCTGTGGCTCCACCCCAGTGTGCACTCTCAGTACACAGGCTTGCTGGAGTTTTTCCCAGAATCCCTTTATATTTGGTTATCTTACTACCTCCACTTTAAGGGCAATCACTCTTCAATTTACCCTTTTGAGGGTGTTTTCTGGATCTTGTAGGCATGCTTCATTTTTTTTTTTCTTTTGTCTTCTTTGTGTATTTTAAAATAGGCTGCCTTCAAGCTCACTAATTATTTATATTCCTTGGTAAATCCCATTAGTAAAGGACTCTGATGCATTCTTTAGCATGTAAATTGCTTTTGTTTCGGCTCCAGAATTTCTCCTTCATTCATTTTGTTTATTTTAAAGTCTTTGTTAAATTTAGCTGAGAATTCTGAATTCCTTCTCTATGTTATCTCGAATTTGAGTTTCCTCAACACAACTATTTTGAATTCTCTTTCTAGAAGGTCAAATATGTCTGTTTCTCCAGGATTGGTCCTTGTAGCTTATTTAGTTCATATGTGAGATCATGTTTTCCTGGATGATATTAATACTAGATGTTCTTCAGTGTCTGTGTATTGAAGAGTTATTAATTTATTTTTTGTCTCCCTTGTTGGGGCTTGTTTGTACCAGCCCTTCATGAGAAGATTTTCGAGATATTTGCAGAGACTTGGGTGTTGTGTTCTAAACTTTATCTTATTTAGGGGCATCCCAGGACCAGTAATACTGTGGTTCTTGCAGAGTTATAGGGGTACCACCTTGATGGTCTTGGAAAAATCAATAATTCTCTGGATCACCAGGCAGTGACTTTTGTTTTTTCCGCTTACTTTCTCACAAACAAATGGAGTCTCCATCTTTGTTCTGAGCCACCTAAGCTGGGAGTGGAGTGGCACAAGCATCCTTGTGGCCACCACCAGTACGACTGCCCTGGGTCAGACCTGAAGCCTGCACAGCATTGGGTCCACCCAAGGCCTGTCTAACAACTCTCTGGCTTTGGCCTATGTTCATTTAAGGCCCAGGGCCTCTACAGTCAGCAAGTGGCAAAGCCAGTGAGGTCTGTGTCCTTCTCTTTAGGGTGGCAAGTGGCTTCAGGCCCCAGGTGGGTCTAAAGGTGTCATCTGGGAGTCAGAGACTAGATTCAAAACCTTAGGAGTCTACCTGGTGTTCTATTGTACTGTGTCTGAGTTGGCACTGAAATCACAAGATGAAGTTCTTCACACTCTTCCCTCCCCTTTCTGAAGGCAGAGGAATCTCATCCCAGAGCCATGCCACTTCAGGCCACAGGGATTACTGACAGACTATCTATTAGAAATACCATCAATATTCCCTAAGGCTCAAGGGCTCTTAAATCAGCTTGTAGTAAATGCTACGAGGCCAGGGACTCAATCTTCAGGACAATGGGGTCTCCTCTGGTCCAGGGCAGGGCCATAAATGCTGTTTAAGAGTCGAGTCCTGGAATCAGGGACCCCAAAAGCCCATTTGGTGCTCTACCCTCCTGTAGCCATGCTGGTACCTAAGATGTAAGACATAGCCCCCTTTACTTTTTCCTCTGTCTTTCTCAAGCAGGAGTTTCACTCCATAGCCACCATAGCTGGGAATATGCTAAGTCTGTCCTGAAGCCATCAAGTCTCAGAGGTGCACTGAAGCACCTTGTATTTGTCCATTTCATACT
>NW_016107819.1:1257984-1261080 GCF_001604975.1 Cebus imitator | reverse complement strand
AAAAAAAAAAAAAAAAAAGGTTAATGGACTCCTTGGAGAGGCCTCACAATCATGGCAGAAGGTGAAGGAGGAGCAAAGTTATGTCTTACATGGCAGCAGGCAAGAGAGTATGTGCAGGGAATTGCCCCTTATAAAACTATCAGATCTCATGAGACTTATTCACTATCATGAGGATAGCATGGGAATAACCCACCCCCATGATTATATTACCTCCTACTAGGTCCCTCCCATGACATGTGGGGATTATGGGAGCTACAATTCAAGATGAGATTTGAGTGGGGACACAGCCAAACCGTATCAGACCTCCATGTAGTACCTGCGTAAAGCTGCTGGTTATTCATGGCCTAAGGGCTCTTCAGTTAGCAGTTGACGAATGCTGCCAAAACTAGGTCCTTTCCTCCAAGGCAGTGGGTTCCTTTGTATCCCCAGTTGTGTCTCAAAATGTCATCTGGGAACTAGGGCCTGGCATGAGGGCCTCATAACTCTCACTAGTGCCCTATCCTGCTGTGGTCGAGCCAGTATCCAAGATGCAAGGCAAAGTCCTCCTCACTCTTCCCTCTCCTTTCCTAAAGTGGAAGGAATGGGTCTTTTTTGGAGCTATGAGCTGTGCAGCTTAGGTTTAGTGGAGGGTTGATACCAGCACTCCCTTGTGTTTCCCAGCTGGTGTCTCAGTATGTTCCCTCTCCTCCAGTTCAGTGTTTCTGGGCCCAGTTCAGAACTAAGACTCGCCTAAGAGAGTCATTCTTTATGACCTAGATTGCATTTCAGATTTACTTGGAGACACAGCATGCTATGACTCTAGGTAGAGATGTTGTTAACAGGCACTCAAGTAAAGACTGCTGGTATTGGTGACTGCCCTCTGGCTAGGGCTGGTTTAAATGCTCCATCTGGGGTGGGCATCAGCTGAATTTGGTCTGGTTTTCCTTTCTGATCTAACAGGACAACACTGAGTTCAGTGCCTCACAATTGCCGTGCTCTTTCTCCCTCAGCACTGAGAGATGTTTTTTGCAGCATGCTGCTGCTGCCCAGGGGTGAAGGAGGGGTAGCATTAGCAATTCAAAACTGCATTTTCTATCTCTTCAGTGCTTCTTTCTGCAATACAAAAATAAAGCCAGATATTATGAGGGCTCACCTGATTATTGGTTGTTATGAAGGTATTTTTTCCATGTAGATAGTTAATAAATTGGTGTTTTGTGTGGAGTCGATGAATGGAGTTTTCTCTTCTGCCATCTAGCTTTGTCTCTCTCTGTTTGTATCTGTAAGGTTTTAAATATTTATTCAATTTTCATAGCAACTCTATGACATAGGAACTGTAATTTTCCCAATTTTACAGAGGAGGAGAAACTGAGGCATAAAAAAGATTAGTTACTTGCCCAAGTCACAGAACTAGCAAGTAAAAGAGCTAAAATTTTTGATTTTGTTGTTATTTTGAGACAGAGTTTCACTGTTGTTGACAAGTCTGGAGTGCCAAGGGGCTATCTCAGCTTACGACAACCTCTGCCTCCTGGGTTCAAGCAATTCTCCGGCCTCAGCCTCCTGAGTACCTGGGATTACAGGCATATGCCACCGTGACTGGCTAATTTTGTATTTTTGGTAGAAATGGTGTTTCTCCATGTTGGTCAGGCTGGTCTCAAACTCATGACCTCAGGCGATTCACCCACCCCTTGGCCTCCCAAAGTGCTGGTATTACAGGCATGAGCCACCGTACCCAGCCAAGAGCTAAAATTTGTTACTAGGCTTTTCATTTTACAGGAAAGGTAACTGAAGATAAAAGAAGCCATACAACATTATGATTTTCCTTTGCTTAAAGAGTTTCTTACTCTGATTTCAGCATTTTTCACACCTTTATATACTTGAAACACTGAACTGTAAATGAACAGTCACGAAAGTGTGTCCAGTTTTACTTATGATACTGCTTACACAGATTCTAATATGTGTGTGAGCTTTGGTGGTTTGCTTTTCTCAACACCAGTGAATGCACACTTTCTGAGATGCTTATGGATTTAGGGTTTATTCTGCAATGACTATCCTTCATCTTACATTTGGCCCCAGTACCTACCCATCAGAATTTTTGGGGGTGTTAATATTCTTTGGTAGAATTTTCCTTCACTTATTTCCTAGGAGGGATTTTGCTTTCAAAGTTGTCCTTCCTCCAATCCACTTGCACCCGTACATTATCTTACAGAAATTGTGCATATTCATCTTAGTTTGGAATTCCTTTGCTGATGCAAATGAGAATTTTGGAGGCAATTTAAATCACTTGATATTGGATGTTATATTAATCAGGATGACTCTTGATTTTGGTATAGATATTGATTTATTTATCATACATATTATAGAGGCAGATTATATGACATCAATTCGAGGGGAACTGAAAAGGCAGGGCTTTGTTTCTCAAGAGACTCACAGAAATTAGATTAATCAAGAAAGGAGGATTTATACTAATGACAATCTACTGATGGCAAATTTTGTATTGATCATCCACCCCTAGTTACAGGAGCAGCCATCTTATTTCAAAGGATTGAAATGGGCTCTATAGATGCCTTGTTTCCCTTGGAATCATGAAGAAAAGTGGCATTTTTGCCTGAAGAAAAAAATCAAATCTTAGTATGGATAGCGAAGAACAATTTATATGGACAGGAAAAACAAATAAGTAGATATTTGTCAACCAAATATAAGGTTAGTTTGGATATATGTGTCTTTTATTTTGGCACGTATTGTCCTGTTTTGTAGAAAATGAACTCTTCTGTAGTTTTCTATTAAATACAGAGATCTTGCAGGACAAATAGCTTTTTACATAGGGCTCATTGCCCTAGAATACAAGGACAGTTTAAAGGCTTTTCCTTTCAAGAAAAGCCTTTCGAGGTAATACATTTCTACATGTTAAGGGACAATTTGGAAATGAATTAATCCTAATT
Source organism: Cebus imitator (assembly GCF_001604975.1). Classification (NCBI taxonomy): domain Eukaryota; kingdom Metazoa; phylum Chordata; class Mammalia; order Primates; family Cebidae; genus Cebus; species Cebus imitator. Next base: position 1,258,162 of record NW_016107819.1, on the reverse strand, counting down.
GGGACCTTGCAAATCCAGAATTTATTAAGAATCCAGAAGCTAACAACTATTAAGCCTCTTTGCCTATATTTGCAGGTGAATTTAGGAAATAAAATATTTATCATTAAGCATCTCTTTGACATGTGTATGGTAATATTTTGAGGACTAATGTTTCTTTTTTCTTTTCTTTTTTTTTTTT
>NW_016107819.1:1249446-1257939 GCF_001604975.1 Cebus imitator | reverse complement strand
GCAACGTCAACCTTCAGGGTTCAAGTGATTCTCCTGCCTCAGCCTCCCAAGTAGCTGGGATTACAGGTGCCTGCCGCCATGCCAGGCTAATTTTTGTATTTTTTTTTTAGACATGGGGTTTCACCACGCTGGCCAGGATGGTATCGATCTCCTGACCTTGTGATCCCCCTGCTTCAGCCTCCCAAAGTGCTGGGATTACAGTTGTGACCCACCACGCCCGGCCTAACATTTCTTTATTTTAAATTGTTTCTGTACATTGGTAAGTATTAATTATGAAAAGACTAGTCTTCATTTGGAATTAACTGGCTAAAGATTTACTAATATCAGATACATATATCCTTATTTATGCTGTTTTACCATTTAAACAAGGATATTTTGGGGAAAATATGGCCATACTTTCTGTTTGTGGGAGACTGACCGCATATTTGGAAAACACAGCTCCATATTTAAGGATTGAGCTAACATGGGGATAATGTCAGTTTTATCTGTGGTTGTTTTATCAGTTTATACAAAGAGTCTGAGAAAATTAAGTCCTCACTTAGAGTTTTCACATTACATCATGTGTATAGGTACAGTTCAGGAACAAATTGCTCTCTGTTCCTTACTTGTGATTATTCACAGTGACATTGACAGGGAATGCAGTACTTTAAAGAAGATTATTTATCCAAGCTATCAGGGACTTTTGTTGCTAAATAACACCTCATCTTTGGGCTTTTTATCTAAGCATACAAGAACAGTCAGCACAGAAGCAACTTTTTGATAAAACCATACATGCACAGAAATTTGAAGAAAAAATAACTATTTATCCCTTGTTCACTCTCCGAGGGTAGGCGAATAATTGAATGGGAATAATGAATTAAGGTGCCTTATGAAAGGCATTTAAGGACAATGATGGGTGTACAGCTTTGTGTGTGTCTCCAAATTTACAGCATTAGCATGAGGGGTGGAACCATGCAGTTGGAGAACTCTTTGAAAACATACTAAGAACATTTTGGAGAATGGGAAATGATACCTTCATTGGTATTTTTGCCTCTGGGTGAAGCCATATCATCTCAGCAAACGTTTCTCTATTTCAGTATGTTTGTCTAAGCTTTTAGGTGTAGTATATGGTCAACATCTTATTTTTTAGGTTGTCTTTTGTCCATGTTTTTAGGAACAATTAAGCGATCAACATTTTTTGGTTTGATATTGTATGAAGATACTTTAGATATCAACAACCTTTTTCAGGGCACTTTTGATACAAACAAATTCTTTCAAGGGCTTCTTTCTAAATGTATATAGACACCGTTTATTGGTATATTCTTAATTTGGATTATTTATCACAGCAAGCAGAGGAAGTTTTGAACAAACAATTCTGTATGTAAGATTTATGTTCAAGCATATGACAACACAGTGGTGTACAAACACTTCATTCTTTGTTAGTTGATAATAGTGAAGAGAAACCTGGATTCATGTCTACCTCTATAACTTAATAGATGAGTGCTACCGCCAAAATTATTCAATGTTTCTAAACCTCAATTTTCAATCCAAAGAAAATGGGGAAACAAATAGTCCCAAGCCTGTAAGCTTACTGAGAGGACTGAATGAGATATGCATGTAGATTACTTAAAACAATGCCTGACATATAGTAAATGCTCAAGGAGGTTTGCCATTCTTGAATAAATGATAAATGCTGCTTTGCATACAGCTCTTTACAATTTATACCATTTTTCCCATTCAGCTATCTTATAATTTTTACTCAAAAAATGGTTTTTCATTTTATTCCATTTCGGAATGCTTTCAAAATTAGTTTTTAAGGACACTAAGTATCTGTTCCTTTTTAATACTTCCTCTTTCAAACTGATATGATGATAATAAGTAGCTTATTTCATAGCTTTGCAAGAAGTCATCTTCTGTGTACGCTGTGAAAATTCAACATAATAATATTAGTGTAGATGGTTTACTGTCAGTATCTCAGTTAATCTGTCCAGAAGAGCAGTATATAAGATATTAGTACTTTAATTTCATTCACAATGAAGGCAAGTTTCAGAAAAGGTAAGTAACTTGCCCAAGATCATATATCTAATAAATGACACTGTCAAAACGTTATAACAGGCCTGTTTGACTACAGAACTGTTTTCTTAACCACCATAATTATTTCTCCATTGTAAATTTAAAAGTCATATTGAGTTGTAGAATTCTATTATTATTGGTATTATTATTTAATATAACACATAATAACAACTAAAGAATTTAATTACTCTGTAAGGAAGATTTTTTTCCCACTGTTTATGTAACAGCTGAAGAAAAGATAGACTGAAAGTAAACAACAAGAAATAGGGAACACTATAATATTCTGAGAAAATATTTGTGAGAGCCTGGACTATTATAACAGCTGCAGGTCTGAGGATAAAGAGATATCCATGACCTACTATATGAGAGACAATGGTATTCCATAATGGAATAGATGTGTCGGGTGTAGGAAAGATAATATAGAATGTGACTATGGGTATCTATCTGAATGACCAACCAGATACTAGTATTATGGATTAGATCAAACTGAATTCAATTGGAAGGGTAAGATTTCCAAGATAAGATAAAAGTTTATTTTTCAAAAAGTTTAATTTGCTAATAATATGGCTTCCAAAAGTTAATTCAATTAAGAAAACTGGGTAATGGTTAAATGTTTCCAGGAAAAATGAGATGTGATCACTGATATCAGTAAGATGTTTGTTTCTCTATATCATTATTTTGTATTTCTGACAAGACATCCATCACCATACAGATGAAATTATTCCTCTCTCTGCTTTAAAACTTCACTCATAGCATCATATCTTACTAGAGAAAAATAAATTGGAAGTTTGTCACCCCCTCACCATGAAGCCTCAGTCATAATTATTTTTTTTCTGAAATATATTCTCCTCATCTAGGAAGTAAGCATAAATACAGTATGAAGATAAAATGAGATTACCTGTATAAAAATGTTTCAATACACACTATATATCCTTAGAAATTACAGGGAGCTTTACTACATCATGCCTTCCATTGCACCGCAAGAAAAATCCTCATTTGGATTGGCATAAATACTACATTTCTACATTTTTTCATAGTTTTATGTTCTTCCTGGATTGTTAGTTCTCTTTCTCTCCACTAATATAAATTCCATCCATGCCCAGCTAACTCTATAATCTTCTGACAACTTCCTAATGTTGGGCAGATACACATACTTTTGTTATTTAAATGTGTCAAGCAAGGGTGCTTTGTTCTGTTCTTCTCACTTAAGCTACAAAGCACCTTGAAGATAGGTCACCTTCTCTTTTCTATGAACGGCTAGTAAATAATAACAAAATAGGATTATATTTCACCTCAATTTCTTTTTATATTTCAAAACATTACATTTTGTTTCATTTTCAGTGAACGGAGAGTGTGACTCTGGAAATGAAACCCTTTTCTTTCCTTGAGATCTGATATTTAATCCTCATTGCCTTCTTTCACAGAGCTATACTTGTCTAGGCAGATTAAATTCTCCTTTGCTTTTCTCCGTCAACTTTATTTACATGGTGGGTGATTTATGGTGCTATAATATTTTTTAGCAGGAAATTTTCTACATGCCATATATGTTTATGCATTTCTTATCTTTAATGACTATTGGAAGTGTTTTGGTCATTAACATCAAGAATTATTGCTGTCTCACTAGGTATCACTCAATATACCCCCAAAGAGAATATGACTGGAGTATATCAGATAAGATTAGATTTTCTTTCAATAATGAAAATAGATTTGTAGTTTTTCTATAGTGTCTAATTAATTAAATGTAACAGTATGATGAATTGATTCACTTTACTGATAATTGCTACATATTTATGGGGAATAAGATGACTGAAAACAGTATTCTCTTCCTGTAGGTATACTGATATGTTAAAACTTTAAAACTGTCAGCCAGAGCCAGGAAACATCATGTCGAGATACAAATCAAAGTGATTAAGGTTGCTTGCAGTAAAGGTTACTGTGGCTAATTTTCAGGTTCCCTCCTCCATTAATAGATAAGAAAAGAATTCTTGCAGCACACTTAAAATATTGTTGAAATTGCTCTTTGAGATGTTCATATTTCAGCTCTTTCTCTGTACTTTCAAGTGGTTCAGAGGCACCATTACTCTTCTTAGAATTTAACTATACTCACCTGAACTATGACATTTTGAAAGATCCATCTTTCTTCCTCTACTAAACACATTAAAGTCAAGTCATATTTCAATAATTCCTTATAATTTGTGGAATTTGATGTCTTGCTTCCTTCTTAATATGCACATTGTTAAAGCATATTCTCCAGATAATTGGCTTTTAGGCCAAGAACTAACATTACCCTATACAAGGCTTTAGAGTCATCACTCAAGGTAAAGGTGGCGTATATGGCATCATAAAGATACACTGGGGCAGCTGTTTCATTGAATTCAAGCAGGGACTTATAAAAAACTACCTGTCATTTGAGAGAATTCTTCACTTTAAGAGTGAAAAATATGGGCTTGTTTCACTCCTGTGTCTTACTAGAGTCCTAAATTTTAGAAATAGAGAAAACAGGGAAAACCTGTTTCTCCCCTTGCCAAATATATAGTTGTTACATTTTAGAAATTCCTTTTTTCCTTTTGACATTTCAGTATAGAGGCTTAACCTTACCAATTAATGTGCTCAGAGCAGCAGCTTTTAAAGCTGTTCACTGAAGCTTCCAGATTGATTTATTCTTCAATAAATTTTAGACTTAATGAGGTAAATGTTAGGAAAAATGTCTCTGTTAATTTTAGTGCTTGGTCTGATTTTTAGCTTTTCCTGCTATTTTAGAGATTTTACGTGGGCTGCTATGCAGAGAATTTGTTGGTTGCTCTTGGAAAGCTATTTGAAAATACTTTTGTGAGAATGAAACATTTAAATGATATAAAATAAAGCATAAAATGTGTTGTATTATACAAAGACATAAAAATCTTGAAATTATTAATAAATATCACCAAAATCTACTACGATTAAAAATCTTCAGGAAACACTTGATTTTGTTTAATAGAATTACTAAGTTCATTATTCAAATATGTTTCCTAACACATTTGAAGGCAATAGATTATGTAACTGGGTAAAAAACATGATTATAATACAAATATTCTTTTTCTTTTTTTTTTTTTTTTAGATAGATAGAGTCTTGCTCTGTTGCCAGGTTGGAGTGCAGGGGCGCAATCTCTACTCATTGCAACCTCTGCCTCCCGGGTTCAAGCGATTCTCCTGCCTCAGCCTCCAGAGTAGCTGGGACTAGAGGAATGCACCACCACGCCCAGCTAATTTTTTTTTTTTTTTTGTATCCTTAGTAGAGATAGGTGTTTCACCATGTTGGCCAGGATGGTCTCGATCTCTTAACCTTATGATCTGCCTGCCTCAGCCTCACAAAGTCCTGGGAGTACAGGCATGAGCCATCACTCCTGGCCCCACAAATATTCTTAAAAGCAGGTATCTGTGACTTCTTATTGAAGATGGAAGACATTTTACCTCCCTTCTCCTTTTCTAAACCCATTGAAATGACATTAAATACAAATAACAGAGGGGAGGATTACCGTGGCAGATGGGAGGCAGGACTAGATTGCAGCTCTGGACAGAGGAGCATGTGGAGGCTTACATTGTGAATTTTAGCTCCAGATTGACTGCAAGAAGAAACCAATCCAGAGAGGGCCCACAGATGCTCTGAAGAAAGCGAACTGCCCTTGCAGGACCTGAGAGATACCTCAAATATTGTGCGTGCCGTGTCCCAAATGCAGAAGGGAGAAAAGGAGAGCCTGCTTCCCCAAACACACATCCCCACAGGAGAAACTGAATGTCTGTTTGAGGGAGACGTTTCTGAACTTACCTGGAGCTGAGCCAGCTTAATGAGCCAAGTGAAATCCAAGGGTAGAAGTAGCAGCAGAAAGGCTCTCCGAGCTCCCTGGGACCCCAAGTAGGCCATTCCTGCATGACCCCACAGGGATCCATCCACTGGGAGGGTGGCCAGAGGAGTCAGGGGTAAAACTCCACAGGGAGAAGGAAATCTCTAGCTGAACACTGTAACAATTTGAATGGAGAGAGAAGCCCCCTGGTCAGAACTCGGAATAGTGTACAAATTTGGTGTGCAGACTCCACAGGTGGGGGAAGAACCAAGCCCTTTTCTTTCGCAACTGGGAGGCAAGTTTTCATGCTTGGCTCACCCACATGCAGGAAACAGACTCTGGAGTATTGAGGGGGGGTATGGTGGGAGTGAGACTGGCTCTTCAGTTTGCATGGGAGCTGGGTGAGGTCTGTGACTGTTGGCTTTACCCCACTTCCCTGACAACCTGCATGACTCAACAGAGGCAGCCATAGTCTTCCTAGATACACAACTCCAGTGACCTGGGAATCTCACGCCCATCCCCAACAGTAGGCAGAGTAAGACCCATTCAAGGAAACTTTGACCTCAGAGGCACCTAGTCCTGCTCCCACCAGATGGTCCTTTTCTACCCACCCTGGTAGCAGGAGAAAAAGGGCATGTAATCTTAGTAGTTCTAGGGCCCTGCACATTACCAGTCCCTCTCCATACTGCCACAGCTGATGCTCTCTGGAAACCACTACCTCCCAGCAGGAGGCCAACTGTCAGAAAAATAGAGCATTAAACCACCAAAGCCAAGTACTCTCACGGAGTCCATTGCACCTCCTCCCCTCGCTACCTCCACTGGAACAGATGCTGGTATCCATGGCTGAGAGACCCATAGATGGTTCACATCACAGAACTCTCTGCAGACAACCCCCAGTGCAAGCCTGGAGCCTAGTAGACTTGCTGGGTGGCTAGACCCAGAAGAGAGACAACAGTCACTGAAGTTTGGCTCACAGGCAGTCACATCCATAGGAAAGAGGGGAGAGTACTACATCAAGGGAACACCCCAAGGGACAAAAGAATCTGAATGCCCAAAGTCCACAGGTAATGAAGAGCACAATGAATGTAAGGTACAACACATTTCAATACTAACATTGATTGTAAATGGCTTAAATGCTCCACTTAAAAGATACAAAACTGCAGAATGTATAAGAACTCACCAACCAACTGTCTGCCACCTTCAGGAGACTCAGCTAACACGTAAGAACTCACATAAACTTAAAGTAAAGGGGTGGAAAAAGGCATTTCATGCAAATGGACACCAAAAGTGAGTAGGGGTAGCTATCCTTGTATCAGGCAAAACAAACTTTAAAGCAACAGAAGTTAAAGGAGACACAGAGGGATGCTATATAATGGTATAAGGCCTTTTCCAACAGGAAAATATCATAATCCTAAACATGTATGTACCTAACACTGGAACTCCCTAATTTATGATACAATTACTAATAGATTGAAGAAATGACGTAGACAGTAACACAATAACAGTGGGGGACTTCAATACTCTTTTGAGAGCACTAGACAGATCATCAAGACAGAAAGTCAGCAAAGAAACAATGGATTTAAACTACACCTTGGAACAAATGGACTCAACAGATATACAGAGAACATTTCCTCCAACATCTGCAGAATACACATTCTATTATACAGCACAAGGAATTTTCTCCAAGATAGATCATATGATAGGCCATAAAACAAGCTTCAATACATTTAAGAAAATTGAAATTATATCAAGTACTCTCGCTGACCACAGTGAAATAAAACTGGAAATTAACTCCAAAAGGAACCTTCCAAACCATGCAAATACATGGAAATTAAATAACCTGCTCCTGAATGAACATTGGGTCTAAAACAAAATCAAGATGGAAATTAAAAAATTCTTGGAACTGAATAACAATAATTACCCCATCCACCAAAAATCTCTGGGATACAACAAAGGTGATGCTAAAAGGAAGGTTCATAGCCCTGAATGACTACATCAAAAAGGCTGAAAGAGCACAAACAGACATTCTAAGGTCAAATCTCAAGGAACTAGAAAAACAAAAACAAAACCCAAATGCAGCAGAAGTAAGGAAATAACCAAGATCAGGGCAGAACTAAATGAAATTGAAACAAACAAACAAAAAGATAAATGAAACAAAAAGCTGGTTCTTTGTAAAGGTAAATCAAATTGATAAACTATTACAAAGATTAACCAATAAGAGAGAAAATCCAAATAACCTCACTAAGAAACGAAACAGGAGATATTATAACTGACACCACTATGAACATTCAAGGCTACTATGAACACCTTTATGCACATAAACTAGAAAACCAAAAGGAGATGGATAAGTTCCTGGAAAAATGCAACCCTCCTAGCTTATATCAGGAATAATTAGACACCCTGAACAGACCAACAAGTAGTGAGATTGAAATGACAATTTAAAAATTACCAACAAAAAAATCCAGGACAAGATGGATTCACAGCAGAATTTTACCAGATATTCAAAGCAGAATTGGTATCAATCCTTTTGATGGTATTCCACAAGATAGGAAAGAAGGCACTCTCCCTAATTCATTCTATGAAGCTAGCATCACCCTAATGCTAAAAACAGAAAAGAACA
>NW_016107819.1:1199114-1249328 GCF_001604975.1 Cebus imitator | reverse complement strand
TAACCAAATCCAACAACATATCAAAAAGATCATCCACTATGATCAAATGGGTTTCATACCAGGGATGCAGGAAGTGTTTTACATATGCAAGTCAACAAATGTGATAAACCACATAAAAGAATTAAAAACACGAATCACATGATCATGTTAATAGACAAAGAAAAAGCACTTGACAAAATCCCACATCGCTTTATGGTTAAAACTCTCAGAAAAATCAGCATATAAGAGACACAATTCAATGTAATAAAAGCCATTTTTGAGAAACTCACAGCCAACATGACACTGAATGGGGGAAATGTTGAAAGCATTCCTCTGTGAACTGGAACACGACAAGGATACTCACTCTCACAACTCCTCTTCAACATAGTACTGGAAGTTCTATCCAGAGCAATCAGGGAAGAGAAATGAGTAAAGGGCATCCAAATGGGTACAGAAGAAGTCAAACTGTCACTGTTTGCTAATGATATAATCGTTTACCTTGAAAACCCTAAAGACTCCTCCAGAAAGCTCCTGTAACTGATTAAAGTATTCAGCAAATTTTCCAGATACAAGATTAATGTAAACAAATCAGTAGCTCTTCTAATACACCAACAGTGACCAAGCACAGAATCAAATCAAGAACCCCCTTAACAATAGCTGCAAAAATAAATAAATACAATACAATACAATACAATACAATACAATACAATACAACACAACACAACACAACACAACACAACACAACACAATACCTTAGGCATATCCCTAACCAAGGATTTAAAAGATCTCTACAAGGAAAACTACAAAACACTGCTGAAAGAAATCACAGATGAAACAAACAAATGGGATCATTTTCCATGCTTATGGATGGGTAGTATCAATATTGTGAAAATGACCACACTGCCAAAATCAATCTACATATTCAATGCAATCCCCATCAAAATATCAGCATTATTCTTCATAGAATCAAAAAAAGTTTCTAAAATTCATATGGAACAAAAAAGAGCCTGCATAGCCAAAGTAAGACTAAGCAAAAAGAACAAATCTAGAGACATCCCACGACCTGATTTCAAACTATACTATAAGACCATTGTCACCTGAACAGTGTGGTCCTGGTACAAGAATAGGCACATAGGCCAACGGAACAGAATAGAGAACCCAGAAATAAACCCAAATACTTAAAGTCAACTGATCTTCAACAAAGCAAACAAAAACATTAAGTGGGAAAAGGACACCCATGTCAACAAATGGTGCTGGGATAATTGATTGGCACCATTTAGGAGAATGAAACTGGATTCTCATCTGTCACCTTATACAAAAATCAAATCAAGATGGATTAAGGATTTAAATCTAAGACCTGAAACTATAAAAATTCTAGAAGATAACATTGGAAAAACCCTTCTAAGCATTGACTTAGGCAAGGATTTCATGACCAAGAATCCAAAAGTAAATGCAATAAAAACAAAGATAAATAGCTGGGACCTAATTAAACTAGAGCGCTTTGCACAACAAAAGGAACAGCCAGCAGAGTAAACACACAACCCACAGAGTGAGAGAAAATCTTCACAATCTATACATCTGGCAAAGGACTAAAATCCAGAATCTAAAACAATCTCAAACTAATCAGTTAAAAAAAAAAAACAAAAACTATTCCATCAAAATGTGGGCTAAGAAGATGAATAGACAGTTCTCAAAGGATAATATTCAAATGGCCAGCAAACACATGAAAAAGCACTCAACATCACTAATGATCAGGGAAATGCAAATTAAAACCACAGTGTGATACCACCTTATTCCTGCAAGAATGGCCACAATCAAAAAATCAAAACACAGTAGATTTTGGCATGGATGCCGTGATCAGGGAACACTTGTATACAGCTGGTGGGAATGTAAACTAATACAGCCACTATGGAAAAGCGTGGAGGTTCCCTAAATAACTAAAAATAGAACTACCATTTGATCCAGCAATCCCACTACTAGGTATCTACCCAGAGGAAAAGAAGTCCTTACGTGAAAAAAACACTTGCACGTGCATGTTTATAGAAGCACAATTCACAACTGCAAAATTGTGGAACAAATCCAATGTCCATCAATCAACAAGTGGATAAAGAAACCGTTTACATATATATATATATATATATATATATATATAATGGAATATTACTCAGCCATAAAAGTAATGAATTAATAGCATTTGCAGTGACCTGGGTGAGATTGGAGAATATTATTCTAAGTGAAGTAACTCAGGAATGGAAAACCAAATACTGTATATTTTCACTGATATGTGGGAGCTAAGCTACAAGGATGCAAAGGCATAACAATGATACAATGGACTTTTAGGACTTGGGGGGAAGAGTAGGAGCAGGCAAGGAATAAAAGGCTACAAATATGGTACAGTATATACTGCTCGGGTGAGGAGTGCACCAAAATCTCACAAATCACCACTAAAGAACTTACTCATATAACCAAATACCACCTCTACCCCAGTAATTTATGGAAAAATAATAAAAAATAACATAAAAAATGAAGAAAGGCAATGAGAATATCGTAGACATTTAGATGAAAATGAGGAATTAGTGAACAAAGATGTTGTTAAATTTTGGGAGAATGGGAAGGCCAGGGGATCATATTGACAGCTAATGCTGAGTAGAGTGAACTTTGGCTTAGAACATTCACAAAAGAAGGTACCAGTGGATGAGGGGATTCCTCTTTCTGGTGCAATTCTCCAGAATCAGTAGTAATGGACAATGGAAGTGAGAAGAGGAATATAAGTCAAGGGTTTCAAATGAAGAGCTGTTTGCCAAAAGCTGTGTAGTTTGGTCTGCCTTTCATATTATCACTCCTCTTCTCACCGCCTTGCTACGTCTCTGAGTAATGACATTTGCCCACAAGTAAACCTGGATAAATACTCTCCAAAGACATTAATCAGTCAGTTCTAACAGGGGTTGGAGTTCTCTGCAGGAAGTTGGTGAAAGTAGAAACAACCACCTGGTTTAATCTACTCTACCCTTCCGGCCAAAGAATTAGTCTGTCTACATGAAGAGAACTGGGCATTAGTTCACTCTTTCATAATAGTGACTGGTAACAATGAAGGAGATTTTTATCATCTGGATTAACCAACTAGTCTTTCAAATCTCTATAAATAGAAAACCAATAATCATCAAGAAATTTAGAAAATTAACAGATGAGAGGGACCAAGATAAAGGAAATTTCTAATTCTACAAGAAACATATATTTCTGAGGGAAGAGAAGATAAAATGTCTAGTTTGTTTTTACAGAAATATTTGATAAGACATCATAAGATAGGAGAAGGCATGTAGGTTAAAAGAAAAATCAGAGGCCAGAACAGCTCAGAAAAATTAAAAATGTATATTATCAAGTTTTTTTTAAATCCCATATAATAGTTGGAGAGAGTTTTGACAAAATCTTTCAGAACATAGAGAAAACAGGAAATGAAGTAGAATATATTATAGAAAACTTAAAAGACATTAAACACCAATCTACAAGGACCCACAACCATCTAATCAGGAGCTCCAGAAAGAGCAGAGAAGTTGGGGAGGGGTAGAAAGTAGCAAAGAAATTTTAAAAATATATTCTAGTGTTGAAAGATAAAACTTCACAGATTGAAGGGACCCATTGATTTCTGGGCACGATGGATGAAGTGAAATAAAATCCTAGGCAAATTCTCATAAGATGTCATTAGATCAAAATTTAGAGATGATCAAAAGGCATGTAAAATAACAAGAGAGACAAAATAAACAAAGCAAGATGTCTACAAATAAATAAACAACTGGCACGAGTCTTCCAGATATTGATATAGGATTGTCGAAGAAAATGGAACAATATCTTAAAGTTTTGAGGATAATGATTTTGGATTTAGAAGTCAATTCCCAGCCTAGCACCAGGCCTGCCCACCTGCAGAGCCTGGCATTGGTCCTGCCGTCCCTGATCTTGCCAGCTATCCCACCCAGAATTCCTGACTGGGCTGACAATTGAAACACTTTCTCTGCTGAAATCAGTTTTTTAAAGGTTGGAAGTAGTGCTTGTTTTTTCAAATGTGCAGACAACAATGCAAGGCTACAAGTATCACAAAGAATTAGTAAATCATGACACCACCAAAGAAATGAAAACATTTTTAGTAACTGATCCTAGAGAAATGGAGATCTCTAAACAGCCTGATGAAAAATACAAAATAATCATCTTAAGAATGTCAATACCAGCCAAAGTGACAAATAAGGATAGGAAAAATAATTTAAAAGATAAACTGCAAGGTCATGGTTATAAATATTTTTAAAGATGAAAAATTATTTATGATTATGCAACAGTAAAATGAAAAAGAAGATATTGGACAGAAGAAATGTAAAAATAATGATTATATGAGAATAATAAGCCCTAGGGCGATAACTGTATAGTAGTCCTAGTATAGTAGTTGGGAACTGTGTTTGGCTACTGGTGATGGTAGTGATTGCAATGCCTAAAATATGCAAATGTTTGTTTTTTTCATATTATGAGCAATGTTAAGATACTTGGTTAATGGTATTGCATCCACAGTGCAAATTTCTTGTTCCCAAATGGCTTCTGCGGTTCTAGCTATCACACTGACATTCTAGGCTGAAACAGTGAAGTAGGAAAATAGGCAGAGAGAAGTACTTCCCTGTTAAGTTAGTTCTCAGAAACACCACTCAACAACTTTTATCTAAATGCCATTGGCCAACTCTAGTTACAAGAGATTATTTCCTGTTAGGACAAGAGGTAGAATTAATTAGGTGGTAGGTAACTAGCAACCCCTGGCATACTTTAAAAGCATTTTAGTGCATTCAACAAATTAAGTATGACTATTATGCTCAATGAGCTTTGATGGTGAAGAATGAATATATTTATTTTATAAATGAGAAATAGAAAGATCATTAGCAATTTAAGGAAGAATAACGTTTTGTAGGTAAAATAAAAGCTTTAGTTAAATTACCTTTTGATTTCTAGGATTTATTTAGCTCTTCTAAGTTTTGTCTGCTTGTTCATTCACAGAGTCAGAAAGGGGCATGTGCTTTTGCCAGATAGCTTAGGAAATGAAAGACAAAATGAGAAGACAGCTGTTGTAACTTTAGACAAATGGGTTACTCAAGGGAAAGAATTAGAGAAAAGGAAGATCAAACATGTCCCAGAGCATTTTGCCCCCTTTCAAATTGTTGAGTGCTTCTGCTTTCTAGAGCTTCAAACTCTATCATGTGGATGCGTTCTGGGCATTAAAAGATTTTACTGCTTCCCTAATATTAGTTCCCATTATGATAGTTCATCCATTGAAAATTGGTGCCTTATTTTCTGTTTCATGTAGAAATATACCTTTCCCAATTTAATCCCATTATTTTTAATTATACCATTCAAATTGCCTCTATAATTTCCATCTCTCATTAGAATTTTTAAATTCCTGTAGGCGGTTTGCACAGCAACTTAGTCATTATTTAGTCAGATGTACCTGTTATCTCTTCTTTGCTCTTTTTACTAAATTCTTGCAGTCACTAAATCCCAATGGTTTTATGGATCCTTTATTTTCTATTTCCTTTCCAATGGACCCATATCTACAATTTCTTGAGAGCAGCACATAAAGATTCCTTTTCCTGTTATAGCAGTCAGAAATTATTTTTTGATATAGTGCAGATTAGTGCTTATGTGCATGTATCACTTGTGACATGTAAGATACTAAAGCTGATTGTTTATGGTTTTAAGTGGGTAAAGGGATATTTGACTAGATAATCTCAAAATTATCTTTTAAGCCTGTGATTTTATAATTTTCTTCAAAGATGACAAATTAGTTTTTATTTATAAATTGTGCGGCAAAACAGTGATCTATCAAAAGAATTGAAAACGTCAAATTCAAAACTTTTCCAGCATAATCTTCCAATCTTTATAAACATAATCCAGTGTTTCTGGATTATGCTGTATTTTTCTTCCATCAGTGGCTACTATTTTGTATAGAAATTCCCATATAATCTACTATCCACCTTCTTGTCATTTAAAAGAATTAGGTATTCATCTACTGGATTGCTATAGCACAGCTTGTTTAACCATTTGAATACACAAATCTTAAAAGCCATTTTCCCTGAGTAATAAAATGACAACAATATATAGCAGGTGACTGATTCATTAAATTGAGGAATAAACTTAATGTTAGTACTAAGCTTACCACTGATAATTCATAGAATGCATGTAGAATACAGAAATATCATTGCATAGTCTTAAATCCTTTTTTATTCTGGAAAAATACATAAGAATTGCATGATTGACTATTGTGCAATGCTGTGTTTCTGTAGTTTATCCATTGTTGCTTTTTAAAATTTAACATTTTATCTTTTCTGTAAAGTATATTGTTTTTACTTTCTGTGTCTTTCTACAAAACTAAGTTTGCAAATAATTTTTGTTTATGTCCAGCCTCAAGGGAACATTTAAAACACATGGAAATTCTACTCTTAGATGTACCCCTGCTGTTTACAGTGGCAAATATTTTTGAAGGTGTAAAGCATGCTTCTAGTTCTTACAGTGACAGTTCCTAAATAAAAGTGTTTGCAGCTTTTCTTTTGTGATAACATAAAGTTAATGGGCAAAAACATTAGGTCCCTTTCAAAATTAAAGTTGCCCTTCGCATATGTAATTTTGTAAAATATGCCCTTTCCATTGATGGGTACCAATAAATCTCTGAAAGCATAGAGCAAAGGAATAATTTAACTGTGTGTGGGAGAAGCAAATCATTTGGAAAAGTTATGTACTATAGATCAAAAGTTTGGACTCCTTTACCCAGAAAGTGTGTTATGTTTACTAACAAAATAGGGAAATGTGCTCTGGGCCCAACATGAGCTTAGTATGAGTACATCTATGTGTAAGTTCAAGCCTAATGTATAGTGACAGAGATTCAGCCTAGAAGGAATTGCTAAGTAGTAGGAAAAAATGAATAGATAAGGCAGACATGACAATAAAATTTAATTTTAGTTTTTAGTTTGAGCACTCAATAATAGAGGAGGTTCTGCAATCAAATTCATTTTTAAAAATAATGATATTGCTATTACCAAATACAGAATATCAACAGTAGGCAGAAATTGTGCCAGATGCCTGATAGACAATCATTTTGATCTTCCCAATGGCCTATCGAGGTAAATATTGTCATCAGGCTCATGATCATGACAAAATTGAGGCACAGAGAGGCTAAGTTATTTGTTTAGGTTCACTTAACTAGTATGTGGTAGAATATTCTGACTCATTTTTAATTTTTAATTCTAGTTAGTCTTGGTCTTTGATTTCCCAAATGTGTGGTTTTCAGTGGGGCTGATAAAAAGCAAGCATGAGCTTATTTTGTACTTGAGAAAATAACAAATACAGTGATTGAAAGGAAATAAAACCTTCCCTTTAAATTTCTTAGGAGGCTAAGACCAGTTTGTGGCCAAGTAGCAGTCCCTGACTATAGAGGAGCATGTCAGGACTTACACCACATTTTTTTAAGAGAGTGAAGTACTGGGGTAATCTCAGGAATCAGGTTTGCTAGATCTTGTGTGTACACTATGTACTAGATGAATATTCTGAAGTTCCATTTTCACTTATGTGGCTAGAATTAACATGAACTTAATCACAGTTAAAATAAATGTAAAATGATAATAATAATAAAGATGCTATAATACTTTTCTATTTCCCTCTCTCATGTATATTTTTGTTTGATCTTCTTTATAACTCTTGGAAGTAGGTATTTGTATAAAACCACAATCTGCATTTTACAGATGAGATAATTGGGGCTCATACATGGTCAAATATAAATTTAGATTTGATATTTTAAAAACAACACCAGCACCAACAATCTAGTTTACAAGAAGACTGGGTGTGACTCAGGGCTTATTCAGTGAAGAGAGCTATGAAGAATGTTTTAAAATTCAAATGAACAGCTCTGAGAGTTCCAGCTAAGCCTAGATAATTATAACCTTTCAACACAGGCCAAAGTTAACAGTTGTGCTTAATATTTTTTTTCCTATACTTAAGCTAAGATAATACAACATGCATTAAGCTGAAAAGCCAGATGTAGTCTGCTTAAAATTGAACTAGCTTGAGGAAAACTGAAGGTTCAAAATTGTGGAAAGTGAAAAATGGAATAAAACAAGAATATCAAAGAAAAGAGTAGTGCAGTTGGTAGAAAACTTCTCTAATTGCCTGAGTATCTGTTCGTACCAGGCTTAAAAAAAGATGCAGGGTAACGCATATTGAGAAAAAAAAGAAAATGATGTAGCTATCCTCCTAAATGTCAATGAGCCTCAATTTTCTGATCTTTTTTTGTCTTGTCTCTAATCCTCTACCCAGTTACACTTGAAAATCAAATTTGGCTGGGCACAGTGGTTCAAGCCTATAATCCCAGCACTTTGGGAGTCCGAGGCGGGTGGATCGTGAGGTCAAGAGATCGAGACCATCCTGGCCAATATGGTGAAACCTGTCTCTACTAAAAATACAAAAATTGGCTGGGTGTGGTGGCATACGCCTGTAGTCCCACCTACTTGGGAGGCTGAGGCAGGAGAATTGCTTGAACCTGGGAGGCAGAGGTTGCAGTGAGCCGAGCTTGTGCCTGGTGACAGAGTGAGACTCTTCAAAAAAAAAAAAAAAAAAGAAAATCAAATTTAAATCCTAAGTGTCCATCAACAAATGAATAGATTTTTTAAAAAAGTTGTATATGTACACAACAGAATAATACTCAGCCTTAAAATAAAGAAAGAAATCTTGTCATTTGAACCTGGAGGACATTAACCTAAGTGAAATAAGCCAGGCACAGAAAGACAAATACTGCATGATCTCATTGATACGTAAAATCTGAACATTTGATATCACAGAAGCAGATAGTAGCATTATGCTTACTAGCCACTGGGGGACTAGGGTGCATGTGTTGGGGAGGAGATTGGGAACACATTAGTCCAAGGGTACAAAGTTTCAGTTAGATAAGAGGAATACATTCAAGGTATCAGTTGTAAAACATGGTTACTATAATGTATTTTATTCTTGACAGTTTCTAAAAGTGCAGATTTTAGGTGTTCTTATCACAATAAAAAGAGATGAGGTAAGGCATAAGTTTATTAGCTCAATTTAGCTATTCTACACTGTATACATATTATAAAACATCAAAATATACCCCATCAATGTATACAACTATAATTTATCATTTAAAATCTATTAATTAAAAATTTATTTTAAATACAAATAAATATTGAAAATCTGGAACAAAAAAGACATAGACAAACACCGTGAAGAACCGTGTAAGACTGAGTGGCACACTGTAACAACAGTAGTACATAACAGCAGAGTCCAGGGAGCAGCCACTTCATGAAATGGCAACAAGGTCACAGATATAAGCCTTACTCTGCCATGTCATCATTCACAAACAAAGAGAAAGGAATCCATCAAGATCCTTTGACTCCTATAGCACAGCATTCCCTAGATCTCTTCCTTTGTCTCTGTTTCTTTACTGTTTCAGTGACTTTTTATTCACCCATGTTCTAAATGTCAGTGCCCCTTAATGTTCTGCCCCTTAATGCTCTTAATCTTGGTTGTGTTATATCTAATCCTCTACGCATTTACCCTGGAAAATCCAATTTAAAGCCAAGGATTACGTTATATTTTCCAAATCTCTATTCCTAATCTCTAAGCCTATATTTTTCACTGTCTGTGTATTTTTTATCTCAAAATGTTGAAAACAGGACTTATAGTTCCAGACTAAAATATTCACAATCATCTTTTATTCATCTCTGCCTTGCCACCAAGCCATTTAATTCTGTTGCTTCTACTTCTGAAGTAGATTTTCTATCTATCTTCTTCTCACCATTTCCACAACTAATGTTCTACTGCAGGCCATTGCCATTATTTTTCATAACTATTACAATGCTCCTGCTTACCTCTCTGAATTCTGAATTCAGGCTGTCCAATGATCTTGTACACTGAAACCCTCTTCATAGGCTTAAAGCTATATCCCTTTAACTGTGTTTTAAATAGTGACAATTTTGAGGAATACTAATAGGATAATTTTTTTAAATGGGAATGCTGAGTTAAACAAACTGAAATATTTCTCTTTGATACAGGACTTTTCAGAGCCTATAGCATGTAAATTTACTTTACGAGAAGTCCACATAAAATTTACATTAGGGCAATGATTTTGTCTTTTGTTATATTTCTGGAATGGGCACATAGTGTCCATCAAATAGAAGTTGCTTAGTTTGAATGGAAAAAAAATGATAAATTGTAAATAACATTTACACTTTTGCCTAAATGTAATGAAGTTTATCAAGTTACATTTCAAGAGAGTAATGTTTATGAATATTTTTCTGTGAAACATTGGTCCAAAGTTGGGTTTCTGAACCTCAGCACAAATTGTTTTGGGCTAAAAAATTCTTTATGGGAAGGAACCTACCCTGTACACTGTAGAATATTTAGCAGCCTTGTTGACCTCTACCTACTAGATGCTAGTAGCACGAACACCCCCAGTAGTGACCACCAGAAATATCTTCAGACATTGCCAAACTTCCCTGAGGTGTGGGTGAGGGGACAAGGAGGGCAATATCATCTCCAGTTAAGAGCCATTGGTTTAAAGTTTAGTTTGGGCTTATTACTCTTCAGCTCAAAAATTTTCACAACCTTTTTACTGTCTATGAAATTGTCCCAAAGTTTCTTAGTCTAATATTTAAGTTTCCATCTTGTCTCCAATCTTACAGGTACTTGCTCACACACAAACATCCATATATACACATGCATATACTTCCAGTCTACCGTAGGAATTTATCACATATATCACCATTTCCTCTTTCTCTATTCCATACCTCCAGTTTGTTAAGTGTTTTTTGAATAATTTTTTGTTTAATAATATGTATTTCTGAAAATTTCCCTTGTTATCCCTCCATAGTTCTGATTTCACCTGAATACAAACGTTTGGAGGCAATTTTCATAGATGACCCAGAAATGTAATTTCTTAATCAATATATGAAAATTTATTGAATATCTACTATGTGCTAAGCACTGTGCAGTCCGCTGGGATTGTAACAATTACTGAAATACATTTCCTACTTTCAAGGAATTTGCATACTAGTGATTTACGAATTGAGATAAGTGCTATACCAGAGGCAAACACCAAAAGGCAAAGAGGTGAAGGAGAAGAACAATTAACTTTGTGTGAAAAGTTCTTGGCTGATAGTATAGAGGTAGCAAGTATGAATCATGAAAATGAGTAAGTGCTCATCCAGCAGCTCAAAGAGTAACCACTGATATTAGGCCTTGTGAAGAGCAAATCTACCAGTATGAAGGCAGAATTGTTTTAGAGAATTTTTGCAGTTGATTGCTATCTATGTTTGGTCCCTGCAGTATTCCCCTCCTAAAGTAAAAAACAAACTTAATTTCACCAAGGATTTTCACCCAGGCATGTCTTTTCCCTCATCTGTAATTCTTCCCCTTATGCTAAATAACAATGGATAGAACATTCGGTTACATAGCAAGAACATGGTTTCAGGGCATCCTATGGGAGCAGCAGAAGGGGAGTAGGAGTGCAAGTAGCAATAATCAGAGCAGAATCCAGTCAATTACCCCACCCCCACACAAAAAAAGATGTGTCCTGGCCACCACCAAGCAACCTTTGCTTCCTGTCCTCCTAGATAAGATTTTTAAAAACAAATCAAGATATTTGAACAAAAGAAAATGTTAAATATGTCAGTGTATTTTTTAAGGTTACACACACACACACACACACACACACACACACCACCACCACCATCAACAACAACAACAACAATAAAGAAGATTTTTTAGCCCTACACGAAGCAGAGTTCATTAGCAGATATTTCCACATTGGAAGAAATTTTCAATTGCTCTTTGAATATCACGTCAGTGGTAACTTCAAATGGATATTTTACCTGAATAAGTTGTTCACTGAAGTAATGGAAGTTATATGGGCAAAGCAAATGAAATATAGAATTGATCAAGCAGGACTTACTGTATTTTCATTATATTTTCTCCAAATGTTTGAAATGGAATTACATTTGTACTTGCCAGAATTTTGCTTAGCTTAATTACGCCCAAAAAGGAATTTGACAAATCTATTTAAGACAAGTCTTGGTCTAAAAGAAATGAAGTTCTGGATTCAGAGATAAATAGGATTTTGATATCTGCTGCTTTTATTTATTTCTTCTTCTTTTTTTTTTAAATCACCTATTGTCTCCAGTATCTGCTACAGAGAGCTGTGTATTGGATGTGGATGCCCCAGGGATTTCAACTCGTGTGAAGATTCTGATATATTGATGATGGCTCCCAGGAATTTTGTGAAGATAAGGAAAGAAGGTCAAGTTTGATTAGTGATGTCTGTCCTTGGCACAGCCTTGGGAGCAGTGGTATGCAAGCCAGAAAACCATGACAGACAGCTTTGTTTTCTCAATCTAGGGGCTAGACTCTAAGCCCCTTTAGCCCCTTTGTCCATTTTCCAACATGATGATTAAAATTACCAACCAATTTGTCTTGATTTATTATTTCAAATTATAAAAAAAAAAACCCACAAAAATCTGTTTTTTAAAGATAGACTAAAGATAGTCTATAATCCCATAACTCTATCTTCTAAATTTATACATTTCTTTTCAGCATAAGTCTGCATTTCAATATTTTTACAAAGCTGTATATGTATCATTTACTATGCTGCATTTTAGTATAAATTTATACCATAAATGTTTCCATTTTTCCCAAATAGTCCTTCAAACTGTTGCTTAAGTGACTAATTTTCACTTTGTTTGATTGTTTTGTCAATAGCTAGGCCTACCTAAGGAAATTTTAGGACAGTTTTACTTAGAATCTTAACTAAGCACATATCAACTTTTCCTTTGGTGTTTATAACTTGTTTGTTTATGAAAATAAATGATGTTACAATGAAGTATTCAAAGAGAAAAATATATATGTAGTCTTAATTCTGAATACACACACACATACACACACATACATATATATTTCTAAAAATGATTTGGGCAAATAGCTAATGGCATTTTCATTTTAAGGATTTATTAATAACCTCTCTGGACGGAAAAACACATAATGTTGGCATTTATAGGCGTTCTGTTTGCCCTAAACTCTAATACCTCCTTCAGATAAACCTAAACAAATGCCATCCATGCAGAACTCTCAGCCTTAAGAAATATTTGGACAATTACGTCTTTCAAACCAAGTCTGGCAGCCCTGGACGTCCATAATCCAGCATGAATTTCTATTCCCACTGGCTCCTGCTACTTCCCTATATGAATTATTCACTCTTGCTAAACAAGTGTACTCACTGTACTCAGAACACTCAATGTTTGCCCATCTTCACTGCCTCTGCTTATGGTACTTTCCCTGCCTTGGAATCTTCCCTGTTCTGCTAGGCTTGTGAGAAATCCAACCTGTGCTTGAAACAGCAGCATCTCCAGGAAATTTTCCCTAACTAGCCTAACCCTTAGAGATTGCTTTCTTCTCTTATTTGCTTCACTATGCACTTAACTCTGTTACTTTGAAGTTTTAATTATTTTTTTTTAACTAGGTCACATCCTCAAGGGCAAAAAACTACAAATCCTTGCATTGATCTCTGTTAAATTAGTGACTTACTATCAGTGAATCTCAAACTCTCAATTAGTATCAGTGATTATACTTCCTGCCACAGCCTGGTAAGGCATTTTTTTCAACCATTATGCATGTGTCTCAAGCTTGGTAGACTGTCATTCTTCTACTTTAGATGGATTGTAATACTTCCTATGCAGAAATACTCTGGTCGCATCTGCATTAGTTGTTTTGTTAGCCCTCTGGGGAATGTTAGTCTTTCACTACCCAGAAGCTCAACAGAGCAAAAAATCTATGTTTTCTTCCTTGCCTTGTAATGAGTGATCCATTTCCCATAGAATGACAGCATCCTCAGGCAGCTTAACATCTGTTATGGCAATGGGCTAAAATCACCCACAGCAACTATAACCATCAACTGGGTAGCAGCAGTGATTCTGCCAACTGCAGATACAATATACCTAAATTAATAGAACTTAGAGGTATTGCCAGCAATTTAGGCCTCAACAATTAGTTTTAGACCTATCTCCCCAGTGAAATTTTCCCAATCTCATAGGATTTTCTCTTCTTTTCTATGAGAAAGACATAAGTTTCCCTATGTAGATTTCCTTTTTTGCTTTTTTTACACTGACCCACACTCAACTGAAGCTTTTTGCTCACTATAGGAATGGCTATTGGACATGAATGTGAAGTTTATGTGACTGCAGCTGAGGCTGACTGACTTGAGTCAGGAAGATGTAGGGGAGTACTCCTCTCTCTTTTTCTCAGAAAAGCATGGATTTGACTGCTAGAAACCATATGCATGAACACTTTGCCATGTAACTCTCCTTCTCACTGTTTTACAAGTTTCACTGGAAGAACTAATTTGTTCCCAAGTCTTTCTACTTCTCTGCACCAACATTCTTAGTGGGACATGGCAGGACATGAGATGGAATACTTGAAACAATGACTTTTAAAAATGGAGGAAACAGCTCATTTTATTGAGTGTCCCTTCTTTATCATATTCAAAAGCTGAATAATGTTTCAAACATCTTCTATCGTTTCACGTCCTTATTATTTCTTATCAAATCAGTATGGAAATTAACAATGAAAGTTTCATTGAAAACCAGAAGACAAGTTGTAGCTCCTAGCCACCGTTTTGTTTTTTTAATTTAAATGTATTTTAGATGTGAGGGTACATGTGCATGTGTGTTACATGGTTATATTGCATAGCGGTGGGGACTGGGCTTCTATGGACTCATAAAATAAAGAGATTGAAATAGATCTCACAGATTCTTTACATATCTATCATTATATATACTGTAATGGAGAATTTATGTATAAGCAAGTTTTCATTGTGAGTTATGGAGTAATCAATAAAGGAAGAAATGTGGGTCTTTTCTGTATACAGAGCATTGGCATATATGAAACGTACTACTTTAAAATTTTTGCTTGGTAACCTTGCAATGGTGATATCTTGTACAAATTCTCAAAGCTATGATGTGTTAGTATTTGTAATTTAATATAGAACAAGAATGGTTTTAATTGCTTGAGCTGCATTTGGGGTAAAGGTGGATAAAAATGGTATTCATATTGAACCAGATGGCCAAAAGATGTACAGCATCTGGTGTCTTTATTAGAAACCATAGGCCTTAAGTTAGATACATCCACATATGAAGCCTACAACTTATATACTACCTAATTACATAATTATTGAATCACTTCATAATATCATGCTTAATTGGAATGCAGATAGAAAAGTCATGAAAACTAACATTAAAAGTATTTTGCATAGCAACACCAAATATTTAAATTGAATGATAGAAATGAATATGTAAGAATTTAATTTTCATGCAGTTCCTGGGGCCGATTTATATTTATTTCCAAATTCAGCATGTCGGAACTGGTTTGGATTATTTAATTGGGAAAACAAAACAGAAAACTTGGAAAGGAGCTGAACAAAGTAGAGTTTGGGAAATGTTACACTATAAATTATGTTCACAAGCATTTCAGCAGGATTTTCTTTACTGTTTACAATTATTTTTATGTCATATGGTTAGAAGTAAACTTTGGCTAATGTTTGCCTTTCATTAAACATTAATGGCATCAATTGACAGTGTGTTGGATGCCTCATGTGTAAGTTTTATGTGCAGAAAATCAAAATTGTTTTGCTCTTTCTGTGTGGTAAAAGAGACAGTTAATACTGGTTTTTTAAATTGAAAATATTCATAGGAATCCACTGACCTCTTTATCAAGGAATATTCAGATTTTTTACATATTCTTTGCAATGACAGAGTCATCATGCCTTTAACCAGGGTTATAAACCCAGTTTTTGAAAGGTTACAACTATAGTACACCTTGTTATTTCCTTTGTGTTGTTTAATGGTAAAACAGAGCATGATGAAAACATGATGACAACCTTTGGCATGTATTTATGAAGTAGTCCTAGTTTTGTCAGATTAGAGAAATGAGAAAAAGATTAAGCAGCTCACCTCAGGCCATGCAATTGTAAGTAGCAGAATCAGAACTCTGACTCTGATTTATATGACTTCAATAATAGTGCTTTTTCTCCTACTATATGTGGCCATGTCTTCATGAAACTCATATTTTGAAACATTTTAATAGCTCAGTAAAATATTATATGTGCCTGATATATTATTTGATAAACTGACCAATTTGAAATTTGTATAGACCCAGTTTACTTTCATAAATTCTGAACAAAAGCCATATTCAGATCCAGACCTATCTAAACTTGCTGCCTGTACTAGTCAGATGAATAAAATGCCATTTTACCCTTTATGAGCTTTTACTCTGTGACTTGACCTAAGTGTTTCATTGTTCTTTTATCAATTTGTCATGATTCAAGGTTAGATAACCTCAAACAATGACTTGAACAAATGTGTTCCAGCTTCATCTCTTTATTATGTATCCATTCCAAAGATGCTGTTGGACTTCATAAATCCTGGAAAACATTTTAAATTCTCAAAATATAAACCAAATGTAAGATGTTCTTGTGATGCAAAACTACCACATTTACTAAAGCCATAGCAGAGTGCACATCCATGTTGGCTCTTAAGTCATATATCTGAATCAGGGCATCCAAATATTTTAAGGCTCTAAAATAATAGGCAATACTTCCCTCAGGATTCTGCATGTAACATATACAGGATTCATTGACTCATTCATCAAGCAATAATATTGTTTTCAGAGCATACTATGTAGAAACTTTCTTGGTCAATGTCATTTTGTTATCTTGTTTCTATTGAATTAATTCAAGTCAAGATTGTTTCATTGTCCTATATGTGTTATCTCTGTTCCATGACAAATCATCCTGGATGTGGACCTCAGCCCTTTTCATGATTTCTTCAAAATGAGCAAAGAAAACACACAGAGATATGACATTTGTCTGTAAATGTCATACTTTACCAATGGTTGTATGAGATGCAGTTATTTACCTTTCAAGTGTGGAGATAACTTAGAATATTGGTTATCCATGTTCATAAGAAAATTCCACAAACCATTGCCACAACTTGAGCTCTGCCTTTTCCTCTGGCCTTCCCAGTTGCATTTGCTGATCCATGCATTCTTCTTACTATGTATTACAGAATAAGAATGCTTTCATCAGCCTCAGCTGTATCTGTTCCCATCCCACCATTGCATAGCCCTTTACTGGCCTTATACAGAGGGACTTTCATTTTAAAGGGCCCTACCCCCTTAAAAGTAGCTGTAACCATTCTCCTTCTCCATTGTGCTTGCTCACTTCCCTTTAAAAAGTGGAATAATATTTCTATCGTTTGAAAGTGCACATCTCACAAGGGCTGTGCACTTTCAAATGATAGAAATATTATTCCATTTTTTAAAGTCTCAGTAATTAGCATCATGCTTGGCATATACCAGCGCATAACCAATTTTTCTTCTTTCAATAGACTATATGTGCTTTGATGGTTTATAGACTTACTCTTTTTCACAATTTATAGTAATAGAAAACTTCCATGTAGCTTTTGTGCTGTGTATATAGCAGTTACTATGTGTCTGGCAATGTTCTCCGTGTTCTAGGGGAATTAGTGCACTTAATTATCAGGACAAACCAGTGAAGTAGGCACTGTTACCAGCTGCATTTTAGACAAGGAAACTGTGGCACAGGGCATTGGGTAGGTAACTTGTGCTAGACTGCACAGTTAGTCTGCACCAATTGGATTTGAACTTAGGCCATTGAGTTCTAGAGTTCATGCTCTTATGTACTAGATTATACTTCCTTTCTATGTTACAATCATGAAAATTATCACTGATGTCTATTTATAATTTCATGAGCTTGGTATGCTCAGTATCTCCCATTCTCATAATAAGGAAATTAAACACACCACATCCAAGTATACATGTTTGAGTAAATGAAAGTTTTTTTGTGTATTAGTTTTTTTTTTCTTTGCAAAGGAATAGTTTAGATGAAAAGGACTATGAGAACCATGTATTGTAGGCTCTTTCAATTCAGCTAATGTGAATGCATTGCCTTCTGTTTGACAAGAAATTCAACTTGTGTTATCTGATTGAACGCATGCAACAAACACTTGCCTTACCTACAATATTATTGTTAGTTTGGGGGCTGTTGTTATCCTAGAGTGCATTAATAGTACTGCCGCATGGAGGCAAGACCATTTTATATCTCTCCTCTGGGGCATATTATCACTAAGCAGAAAGGTCAGTAGTTTTATCATGAATTAAGACAGAAGAAAAAAACTAGAAAATCTGAGATTATGGCTCCATTTGAAATTGATGGTTTATTTTTCTAATGTAAGTGTATGTCAATTCTTAAAACCATCATTTTTACAGAGGAGTTGCATAGTATGGTAGCTAAGAGTGTGGCTCCTGGACCAAGACTGCCTGGTGTGAATCTTCACTCAGCTTTCCTGGCTGTGTGACCTTGGGCATGTTATGTAGTCTCTTTATGCCACAATTTTCTCAGCTGCAATGAGGATAGTAATAAGGCCAATCACTCACAACTGCTTTGACAATTAAGGAATTTAACATATGCAGAGTTTTAGAATAAAGCCTGAAAGGAGCAAGTGCTTAATGTTAGTTGAATGAATGAAATACACCTTCTCTCAAAAATCTTCCTAGATGGTTCTAAATCTCCAATGGTTCCAGAATACATTTATTAAGTAATGATATTATGAGCTCAGATTCTCTTTTTGTAATTAAAGAAAAACAAATTATTTTGATGCGTAGATGCAAGGACTAATAGATATAGACCTTGTTTTATCTTGAAAATGAAATTAGATGTTTTAGGATTAACAGTTAAGAACAGTTGAAACAAACACGGAATTTTTAAAATTTAAGTACGAATGTATTTTTAAAATACCAATTTCTCTCTCCAACCCGCAATTTTTATCTTTTCTATGGAAGGTGGAAGGTTGAGCTTCTAATTTAAGTAAACATTTAAAAAGGGAAAAATTAGGGGAAAAAGTTTATTTCCCCAGCTGGGACATGTCTGCAGATATAGTGAATACTTAGTCAGCAGATCTCTATTTTTATTCAAGCAACTTGCCAAGAAATACAGTGGCTGCAGTTTTCTCTCCTCTCTAATGTGTACTGCAGCTCAGCTAGGAATACTGAAAATGGATGCCCATCCTTTAATGTGCCTGAGTGGGCGATGGGTAGCACATAGGTCAGCAAATTTTCCTCCTGCTCTCTACTGTGGGAATTGGCCCAGTTAACAAAGGCAAACTAGGTTAGGTCTGGGGTGACAGCCTACTGTTACTATTTGAGTGTGCTTCATGAACCACAAATCTGAGCTCTCTTGCAAATACCAGTACGCAATATTCTGGTTTCCTATTTGTCTTGCAAAGCAGTCATGTTGATGATTTTTTTTTTCCTGAGATATCCAAGAGTTTAAAGCCTCAAAATGTGATGATGAGTACCTTATCGTTTACATGGTGATTTTATGTACACAGTCTGTGCTACCTACGTTTATACTTTTCTCACATTGCCTGGCCACCAGGAACAGCTTTGGCATTTCCTTCAATTTTATTTTTTTATTTCCAAATCCTAGCAGCCCTTTAGGCCCTGAAGCTAATGTTAGCCCATCCATCAAGTCACTATTTATAGTTCCATTGGGAAGTAATCATTTCTTTCCCTCACCTCTGAAGTGTTTCATCTGCACCTGTTTTAGCACATGGTCACTTTCTACCATGCATTCTACCAGTTTATTTTATGTTTGTTTTATCTCCTCTATTATACAGTATTATAAGCTTCTGGAGGGCATTTCCACATCATCTTGATATTATACACTGCATTTTAAATGATGCTCACTATGTAGTAGATGCACAATGGTTATTGACCAATGAATATATAAACAAATAATTTAATCCTGACAACAACCTAGGAATAGATGTTATTCCAGTTTGAAATATATGAGAATAATAACTACAGTTAACATTAATTGTTAAGAATGTGCTAAGCACTGGTCTATATGTTTTGTGTATGTCATCCCATCTAATCCTCATAACAATTTTATGAGCTGGCTACTATTAACATCATCATCCTCATTTTACAAATGAAGTGATAGAGGCACACAGCAGTCATGTAACTTGGAGAAGGAGCAATTTATAGAGCTGGAATTTGAACTTTAGGCAACTAAATATAAGGTTCCATATCCTTTTTTTTTTATTATAAGCATACTATTATACTCATGGTTTCATAGCATGTCAGTACAAAAATTTTTATTTAATCTCAGACCTCCAATTCCACGTCTAGTACATTTTCTACTATAAAGACCTAGTACTAAGATCATAGTAGATAGTTCAACTATAACTCTACTAAACCCTCCTCTCCAATTTCTCCTACCTACAACTGGGATCTCCTGGTTTTATATATCAGTCATTTCCTGGTCCACTATTAACCTTTCTAAACTCAGTCATGTTATAAGCTAGAATATAAGAGTACACGATACCATCAAATTATAAAGGTAATATCTGGGGACTAAAATAAAATACCTGATGTGCATGTCCCTGAAACTGAGAGCTTCATAGCCTATCCCAGACTCTTAAGTTTTATTTGAAAAGTCCCACAGGTCCAGAACAGTCAGGACAGTTTAGTACCACCAACTCAGTTGAGTTATTGAATGGTTCTCAACCTTTGCTACATATCAGAATGGCCGGTGAGGTATGTTAAAATACAGGTTCATGGGCTTCACTCATATTAAATCAGTACTTGACTTATATTTGCATTTATATTATACATCAATTGGCCACTGTACTAAAATGATACTGCTCTGCCTGCAATTTGAATCAAAAAGTAACTCTAACATGAAATACTATTTAATAAATAGCATCTATTACTGTTAGTAAACTGTACTACATAGATATAAATTAGAGATGTTTTAAAATAATTCACTATATTATAGACATTGTATTTGTTATTGAAATTAACACTAAAATTAATTATTGTTAAAATTTAGTACACTTCATATATATTGTTTTTAAAGACCACACATTTTAAGTAAAAATACTGAACTATTATATTCCCTTCCCCAGAAGTTACAAAAAAATTAAAAATTGTTTTATATTATGATCAATAAGCAGACATCAAAAGTCATTAGGAAAGACATAAGAGGAAGTTATTTGGATCATAGAATAACATGCTAGAGAAAATAGATAAATTACCAGGAAGATGAATAGGAAATGGATTCAGAGCTATAATTTGCAGCAGAATATAGGATATATAAGTATCTGATTGATCAGTGTTGTATTTCTCTTTAATTTGGTCTTGAGAGCTATCTCTGCACAGAATGTGAACTCTAGCCCTGCCCTGATCAGTTTCCAGGGGATTGTTTGTGGACATTTACACTATGCCTTTCATAGGATACTTCTTTATCCTTGCAGATAGCCTAACGCCTAGGTATCTGACCCATGCCAGATGTCCCTCTCATAGGAAACTTGTTTATACTGGTAACTGCCCTTGAGGCCCTTATGTGACTTGTGTTGTTTATTCCTTCCAACATAGCCACTCTTTAGGAGAGCTTTGACTGGGAGGAAAGTTAGGCATATGTGTGAGTTAGGTGAGGCACAGAGAAGACAATACAACAGAAACACATGTAGAAAGCAAAGCAGTTTGTTGCTCATAGATCCCAAGGAGAAGAAGGATGCCAACAAGCAGATTGTCAAACCAGCTAGAGGTGAATGAGAAACAGAGAAGACCTATGCAGTGAGGCACTTATTGGGGCCCAGAATACTACCAAATCAAATTTTGCTTCCAACTGATGGGGTTAGAGAAAGCAGGCATGAGTTCCCTGGGGTTGCACTGCCACAGAGTGGTCACTGCAACATATCTACACAGTCCCTGTTGAGGTTAGAATAAATGGGGTAAGTCAAACGTGCTGTATCGTTATGGCCTGCAGGGAGATCATTACAAGGAGGTGGTTGTACAAAGCAGATATCTGAGTGGACCACATTGAGCAACTGGGAGAAGATGAAAAACTGGAAACTGTGTCAAAGGTGACTAAACCCTGATTCTGGTATGAGAAGATTAAATATATATTCAGAATGGATGCCAAGGTAACAATTTCACTACAAGCAGGATATAAGATATGTTCCACATACATGGAAAACATACCTGATAAATCTCAAGAAAAAGCAGGCAGGATAAACCAAAAGAATACATTAAACAAAAATGTTATTAAATGACAATACATTCTTATAGAAAATTATCTACTTCAGGTAGAAAATTTAAGTTTGAATAGGGTAGTAAGTTTCCAGAAACTCATTTACATTAATTCTCCCAGATGATGGAGGGGAGAAAATTACTAAATACTGATTAATTTATTCTACCTTGAAACATTTAATACTGTCTATATTTCAAAATCCTTGTGGAATGAGACAATCAATTAAAAGCAACTGGGTGCGAGTATTTTTTAGGAAACTGTGAACAAAGTAAAATCTGTCCAGCTGCAGTGGCTCATGCCTGTAATCCCAGCACTTTGGGAGTCAGAGGTAGGTAGATCACTTGAGCCCAGGAGTTTGAGACCAGCCTGGTCAACATGGAAAAACCCCATCTCTACTAAAATTACAAACAAAAAATAAAAAGAAAGAAAAAGAAAAAAATCTAGCTGGGCATGGTGGTGGGCACCTCTAATCCCAGCTACGCCAGAGGCTGAGGCACAAGTATCCTTTGAACTTGGAAGTTGGAGGTTGCAGTGAGTCGAGATTGTGCCACTGCACTCCTGCCTGTGTGGCAGAGCAAGACCCTGTCTCAAAAACAAAACAAAGTAAAATCTACATCAATAATAGGCTTCGACATTCAAAATTAAATTTAGCTGTAGAAGACAGACAAATTTTAAGAAAAAATCAGGGTACCTGGAAGGCATATAATTTACATATTTTAACTTTTTCATTGACAGCTTTATTGAAATATGATTCACACGCAATACAACTTATCCATTTAAAGCATACATTCCATTGTTTTTAGTATATTTACAGTTATGTATCCATCACCACAATCAATTTTAGAGCATTTTTATCACCCCAGAAAAGAAATCCTGTACCCATTAGCAGTCTCTCCCTTTTTTGTCTAACACTCCCTGCAATAGCCCCTGTAGGTTATCTTTTCATTTTGTTTGCTGCTTCTTTTGCTGTGCAGAAAAGTTTTAATTAGATGTAGTCTCGCTTGTTTATTTTTGTTTCTGTTGCCTGTGTTTTTGTGTCCCAACAAAAAAAATAACATTGTCAACAGTAATGTCATGAGTTTTTCCATTCTAGGAGTGTTACAGTTTTAGGTCTAATATTTAAATCTTCAATCCATTTTGATTTGATTTTTATGTGTGATAGTAGACAGGAATCCAACTTGCATGTAGATATCCAGTTTATCTAACACTATTTATTGAAGAGACCATCCTTTCCCCTTTGGGTCTTCTTGGCCACCTCTGTTAAAGATTAGTCGACTGTATATACATGAGTTTATTTAAGAGCTTTCTATTCAATTCCATTTGTCTGTTTTTATGCCAGTACCATGCTGTTTGGATTACTACAGCATTGTAATATAACTTCAAATCAGAAAGTATGATGTCTCCAGCTTTGCCCTTCTTGTTCAAGATTACTTTAGCTACTTGGGGTATTTTATGGTTTCATATGAATTTGTAATTTGTTTTTTTCTAATTCTGTGGAAAAACACTATTGGGGTTTTGACAAGGACTGCATTGACTCCATAGATTGCTTGGGTAGTATGGACATTTTAACAAAATTGGATTATTTGATCCATGAATGTGAAATATCTTTTCATTTATTTGTGTCTTAATTCAAGTTTTTTCAACAATATTTTAGTTTTTCAATGTACAAGTCTTTTACCAGCTAGGTTACATTTTCCAAAGTGTTTTAATCTTTTTGTCGCTATTTTAAATGGGATGGTTTTAAAAATCTTTCTCAAATAGTTCATTGTTACAGTATAGAAATGAATTGATTTTTGTTTATCTATTTTGTATCCTGCAACTTCATTAGATTCATTTATTAGAGCAAACAACTTGTCTGTTAGGATGGCCATCATCAAGAAGTCAAAGGATAGCCAGTGTTGATGAGAATGTGGAAAAAAGAAAACTCTTGTAGTGTTGTATAAACACTAGAGAGGGGTTAGGAATTCAATAATTTTTAAATTATGTACAGAAAACAATGAGTTGCAGCAAATTATATTGCAAAAAAAGCAATATAAAAGAAAATACATTCTAAAGGATTCTATATTCCCTATGCACCCTCTACTTGAAGTGAATAAAATACTAAATATCTCTTGACATCACTGATTTTAAAAATATAATCCCAAAACAAGGCAATTACTTTTTAGTTTCAATGAATATGGAGGTGTTTTGAAAACATTTGCCCCACATACATTTGAAGCCATTGCCAAATACTTACTGGGAAAGTTGAGTGGATGTCATCATACCACTAAACTTCCAATTAGAGCCTTATGCTGTGCTTTTTTAGACACTATTGATTCTATTAATAGTGACAAACATTTTGGTTTTTAGCCAAAAGTATACTTTTTAAAAATCTAGTTTTAAAATTATTTATTTAATAGTAATTTGGTATAATTTTTGAACTAAAATTAATATTATAAAGATAACTATGCAGAAACCAAAAATATACGTATATAATTCTCTGGAATGCAGCAAAATATTTAAAATAAAATATTTGAAAACATAATTTAGAATGTTTATAATACATTATAGATACTAAGAAATTACAGCCTTTTGATATCAACATCAACTTCTCCATTGTGGAAAATTACCTGGGATTGTAGGCACATCCCATCACACCCAGCTAATTTTGCTATTTTTTGTAGAGACAGGGTTTCGCCATGTTGCCCAGGCTGGTCTCGAACTCACAAGCTTAAGCAATCCACCTGCCCCTGCCTCTACAAGGGTGAGCAACCATGCCTGGCCCCCAATGAAGATAATTGTATAAAATGAAAAAAGTCAGTTTGATTGTAAATTTCATGATGAGTTCCTCTATGTTTCAAAATTGAAGATCAAAATCTATTTTTTATGTTGCATATTTGAATGAGACTTTTATATAAATCGTTTATTATACTGCAGAAATGTCATTTCCTTTTCAGTGTTCTAAATTATATATATAGTTTGAAGAGCTTTGAAGTCTGAATTTCTGCAATTATGTAAAAATGTGCAATTAAAATTCACAGATAAATACAATAAGAATGGGATTATGACTGGATATTGACATATGAGTAAATGAAAACTTTTAGTTGTTTCATAAACCCTGGATATATGACAACATATTTGCAGCAATGATTTACCAGACATATAACCAAACACTTGTTACTTTTTGTGTGAATTTAACATTGGCATCATTGGTAGACAGAAGAGAAGATAGTCTCTCAAAATTTAGATTTACTGAAAATCAATATCTACGATGTCACAAGAAAGATACTCCTCATTAGTGACCATTTCTATTCAAAGTAAGACATTAGAGGAAGAAATAACTAATCATAAATTAAATATTTTGCTGTATTAAGGAGTACCTTTTCCAATACGCTAGTGGCAATACTGCTTTTCTCCTTCAGTGAATTTGCAGTCTTGAAAGGAGAGCTTGTTAGGGAAACACACTTAAGATGTGACTTTTCTGCTTAGCTTTCTACAGACAGAATGAAATTCCCATCTGGAGGTAGTGTGGTACAAGGGGAAAAGCCTTGGTTTTGGAATACCAGACAAAATTTTAAGACCATTGCAATAGCTATTTTTTTGGCCACTAGAGAAGTAATTTCACCTCTCTGATTCACTATACTTATCTGTAAAAGGTGGAAAATAAGACTGTTTATCTTCTAGATCAGTATATACTGAAAAACTAATAAGAAATTATATGCAAAGTACTTATCACATTGTGTTGCACAGAGTAAATACTCAAGAAAAGTAACTGCTTCCTCCCTCAAAAATGGCAGTGGGGGGAGGGTGATCGGATAAATATAGTATCCTGTGATATCTTCTCTTCTATCATGATATCTGTAGGCTCTCTTTCATTAGCATTGTAAAATTATTAGATCCTGTCCTTAAGTTTTTCTGTTATTTCATGGCACTTTCAGTTATTACTACTTACATTACCATTATTCTATTTATTTTATTTTGAGACTGGGTCTCACTGTGTCATCCAGGCTGTAGTGTAGTGGCATGATCATGGCTCACTGCAGTCTTGACCTCCTTGGCTCAAGTGATCCTCTCCCCTCAGCCTCCTGAGGAGCTTAGGCTACCATGACTGGTTATTTTTTGTATTTTGTATATAGGCTCTCAACATGTTGCCTGGACTGGTCTTTAACTCCTGGGCTCAAGTGATCCACCCACTTCAGCCTCCCAAAATTCTGGGATTACGGGCATAAGCCACCTTGCCCAGACTATTATTATTCTAATAGCTCCTTGATTTTGAACTTTTCACATTTTCAGCAGAAATGGCTCAGAAATAAATACCGTATAAACACAGCATATAATCAGAAATTGCTGTCTTTTAACCTGTGAAATATTTACTTTTCTATACTTTAGGATTTGAGAGCAACCATTCACACAAATGAAAAGAAAAAAATATAAAAGAACAAAATAAAATTGGTGTCTAAATGTTTTATGATTTTCAATGACATTTTGTTTATCCACTTTTCTGTTTCAAATGGTCCCTATAATTTATTTATTGGAAAATATATCCATATAAATGTATACATACATATGCGAAATTATTTGGAGAGTTAATTATAAAGGTAGGGATAGACATATACTTGCAAAGTGATATTTCCAAGCTAAAGTTTTCAAACAAGAAAAATCGGAATCACATTTAAAGCTCCAATTTATAAACTAGAAGGAGGCTTATTATCCTGAATCTTGCAAAGATTTTATGAATATGTTACTATGTAACATTGGATTAGATTATTAAAGAGTGTACCAGTCAGAAATATGAGTTATTTCATTTGCAGTATAATTTTTGGCACATAGTAAAAATTCAATAAATATCTGATGAAAGTTTTAATTAGACATAGTTTTCTACATCTACAGGGAGATATGAGATCCAAAAATCATCAGTAGTTAGGCTACATTTATATGTTTAATTGCATGGCCAAACTGACCTGGCAGTATTGGCATGAACAGAGACGTATCCTATTTTAAATCAAAAGAGGAAGATTGAGTAAATTAAACATGAAGGGAGAAAGTCTCAGTAATTATAACAGTATATATGCCATGTTTTAAAAAGTTGAACCCATTAGAAACAAGTAAACCTATCGGTTATGTAGAACAGTGTTCTTCATTATAGTCATTAGCGATGCTCTCAAAGATTTCATTTCTCCTCCTCCTAGGCACATGGTTGGTTTGTACTTGTCCAGCCCTTTCAAAAATAGGCACAATCAAATTATCTACTTTAGTCAGTAAAATAAAAGCTTTCATAAAGGATCTGTATGAATCACTGTATATTTCACTACATTTCCTTTTTTTCTAATAAAAGCAAGAAGTTGGAGCTTTCTGTAGCCTCTGTTGCTATGTAAGAATAATACAGAACAGAACCTTGTACATGACACTCCTGACCAACTCAAAATGGACATGAATTATATGTCAGATATTTGCTTTTTAAGC
The DNA here is from genome assembly GCF_001604975.1 of Cebus imitator. Classification (NCBI taxonomy): domain Eukaryota; kingdom Metazoa; phylum Chordata; class Mammalia; order Primates; family Cebidae; genus Cebus; species Cebus imitator. The sequence continues at coordinate 1,221,709 of NW_016107819.1, read as the reverse complement.
CATTGAGGTTTAAAGACTCTGTTACTGCTGTATAATCTAGCCCATACTGACCCATATGTATTGTAATAATATAATAATATATCCCCTGACTGAGTTGATAGCCTGTTGAAAGGGTAGTACAGAATAAATTATTATTTAAAAATAAAACATTAATGATATAGCTTGGATATTTGTCACTGCCCTTAAGTCTCATGTTGAATTGTAATCCCCAAGTTGATATGACGTCAAAATTGTCACTCAGACCTCATATTCAAATATGTGTTGAAAACTCAGTATAATCAGCTCCTAATCAACGTAATTGACAAAAGGCTGTGTATTTATCAAGCACTTACCCTTCTCACGGCACTGTGGTAGGTATTCGGGAACATTATTTTCTCCAAGTACTTCACCAAATAGTTGATATAATAAGCCAAAGTTATAAAAATGGTGAAGCAGTATTAAGTGAGGTAGGCCAAATTTTTGATAAGCTTTATAGATAATGAGGATCACAAATATTCCTTGATAGAAGTCTGTGAGAACCAGGGTGTTCTGGAAGGCAAGGTGGAACTTGACCTTAGCCTTGACTGAGGGTGAAGGGAAGAGGGCATGGGGTGGAAATTTAAAAGTGGAGAATGACAGATGAAAAGCACAGAAGTAGAAATAAACACATGTGGGAAATATTGAGGACCAATCCTTCCTGAAACACATATTTCATTTCAATTAATAGTACCCTAGGAAAATCAACAAAAGTTCAATTTAAAATGTTCATTTATGATGCCCTTCTCTTCCAATTCACTATCAAGTTAGAATAATTTACTAAGTCCTGAAAATGTGGTTTATTGGGGTCACATGTATACCTTTTCAGGGGTTGCATGTGTATAAACAGCAGTAACTTTCAGCCCTTGCTATCCATCATATACTTTTGGGGAGCTTGTTAAAATCATATTCTTATGAATGGACTATCATGAACGTACTGGATCAATTATTTAAGGTGAAGCCAATGCAAAGCCAAAGATCGACAAGTGTGTTACTTTGAGGGCTAATAAAATTTTATCCCTTAAAACTGGCATTTTATGTGTCTTCAAAGATTTTTAGTGTCACATGGAGAAAAGCAAAGGATGTCTGGTTTTTTACGATGATCCCAAGAATATTTGCCCTAATCCCCAAACCACATTTCCCATTCTTCTGAATGGAAGTTCTGCAGCTAGTTGACTATCATCCATAGAAAACTTGAGTGACCAGCTATTGATACTTGAAGATAGCTCATTGGGTTCTAACCCGTCTTTTCAAAAAGCATACCAAAGCATAGTTTTTTAACTACACCAAGTAGTCTGTCTCAGGAAAGTTGTGGTAAACATAACTTTCTCCATCTATTTACATTCCATGTGATGTTCTAATACCTAAGTGTGTTCCCTATACACTGACACCTAGGTTGTTGCCTGGTGGGCCTCTTTTAATCTGGTTCAGGACTAATAATGTGTATTATTTTAAACGATGAGTTCATGTCCTTTGTAGGGACATGGATGAATCTGTAAACCATCATTCTCAGCAAACAGACACAAGAACAGAAAATCAAACACCGCATGTTCTCACTCATAGGCGGGTGTTGAACAATGAGAACACATGTACACAGAGAGGGGAGCATCACACACTGGGGTTTGTTGGTGGGGGCAAGGGAGGGACAGCGGGGGGATGTGGGGAGGTCGGGGAGGGATAACATGGGGAGAAATGCCAGATGTAGGTGACGGGAGGCAGGAGGCAGCAAACCACATTGCCATGTGTGTACCTATGCAACAATCCTGCATCATCTGCACATGTACCCCAGAACCTAATGTACAATAAAAAAATTAATAAAAATAACAAATTACCCATAATAATTTCTTATGCAGCACCAGGGCTAAGAAGAAATGGTAGAGTGCTCGTTGTTCTTACGAGCAATTCATTGTTGCAAGGCTTTAATTTTGAAGAATGTTCTTATGTTAGCATGAGATTTACTTCTCCATAATTCGATCTAACATGATCCTATTTGATATGGTAATCTTACACATAGCTGAAGACCAATCCAATGCCCTCCTCTCTGCTACCCTTCATATTTCAAACTCATCTCCAAGGTCAACAGCTTATTCAGTCTGGGCTGGCCTCATGGGCATGTCACCTAAGCAGTCCAATAGGGACCCATGCTCAGAAAGGCTTCATGCTTGATTTAATGCTCTGACATCACCATCTTGAAATTTGTGATAATATTTGAACATGAGGCCCGAAATTTTCACTTTTCACTGGTCACAAATGATGTAGCCAGTCCTGAATACAACAGAATTTCAAAGACCCTCCACAGTCTGGATACTTTTCTCTGGGTAAACACCAGTTTGTCTGTATTTGCTTTATCTCCTAACACCTACAACTGAGCACAATACATACAAGGTAACCTACCTCAGTTAGGCACAATTGAATGTGACTATTATATGCCTTGTTCTGGAAATTAAGTTTCTATTAATGTTGTGGCAGCTACACCTGCTATTGACTTAAACAGAACTTGCAAATGTGATTATTTCCTTGTTTCCTGCCAGAATCCTTCTATACATTACAGCTGAGGTCATTTGGTCCCACTCTCGGGTTCATTCTCACTCCAGGCTCTGTTCTTATTTAGAGAAAATTCAGAGAGTCACAGGTAAGCGTCTTGTTCCATTGTCACTGTGTCCCTGTTTTGATAACTGGCTTTGTCAAACTATCTCAAGCCAGTTTATTTATGTACACCCCTTAGGCTATTTTTTGGTGGATAAAAATGTTCAGCCATATTTAGAAGCAAGTTATGGTTAGTAATCACCCCAAAACCTTCAGATTATAATGGAAGCTTACATTAGAGCGCATTCTGCCAATACATTCATATTTTTTAAACAAACGCTACCAAGCATGCACAAATCACTTAATACCACATGTTTTAAGAACTAAATGAAATCCCAAGTAACTGTGGTTTTATATTCTCTGGCTATACTTTGACTAAATGAAGACAGATTCAACTTTATTGTAGAAGAATAGTTCCACTTAGGGAAACAGAAGCCACTGTAGTTACTTAAACTAAGATCTTTTAATGCAGAGATTTGGCAACACAGATAATAGCTGAAATGCCAAATTAGATAGTAAGTGAATGGTGTTACTGGGTCCCAGAAAGTGAAATAATTTGCTTGATGAAACCCCACTAGCACCTGGGGCCAGGACCAGACAGAATCACTGCTGGAGAAGCCACAGACATCCTTAGATTCTTAAACTCAGCTCATGAATAAGTACTAATAATCTATAAACTATTATATTAGATTATCATATCCTGAATGCAACTAATTTCAAAACTGAAAGCCCATTTTTAATCGTTATTATGTTAATTCATCAAGCCTTGGGTGTTGGTCAGAGATAAAGTTACCAGTAGTGCTTTACTAGGCTCTCGTGGAACATGCCTTTCTGATTAGAATGCTACCTGAGCAGTCTCTTATATGGGGATTTTTATTTAGGGTTCCTGACTGCATCCAAAGTATAACTTAAATTAACAAAAAATTAACAAACAAATATATGCTATATCACAGATATGTAGAAGTATTTTAAAATAAATTACAAGACAGGCTTGTGTCCATCTGGTATTCTATTACCACTGTGATACAGGCTCTTATTTTCAACAGTCACATCTACCCAATCCTTCTACCTGCAGCCAGACTCAATGCAGTCCACTCATTTCTATATGTCAAGCTTTTCCACACAATGGAGGCTGGTAGATGATTTAAAGATGTTTTCTTGGATGATTGCAAATATGGCTGTTCCTCAGTTTGGACCTTACTCATGCTGTATGCCTGCCTGAATCATAGCCTATTTCCACTCAGTGTTTTCCCAGACCTCATGCTCTTTGTGTGTGGAGCACTTTATCATGAAGAAATAACAAAGAAGGATTTGTATTCACAGAAAATAAACAAACAAATAAGCCCACTATAGCCAGAAAAAAAATGCAGAATCACTTAGAAGCAAAAGAAAAATTTTACAGAAATACCATTGTTTAGGGAAACATTAATTTGCCTTTCTCCGTTTTTGAAAAATCAAATAGCCAAACAAAGACACTGAGAATCTGAATTATGTAGCTAATACAATTGAGGGAATGGGTCTATATCAAACTGTGTACTCAAGAGATAGTACAAGTAACTAAGTAAGGCTGCATTTGATTGGTAATTTCAAAACTGTAGAATGTGAATAAGAAAATTTTCTCACTGAAATACTATTGAACAAAAATTATTAATACAATTTTAAATGATATCAAAAACACTTGGTAATGTAAACAGACACTCACCTAAATAATCCTTGTATCAAGAAGGTAACCATACATCTTCCTATTAAGGCCTATGAGATGCAGAAAATCTATATTTAAAGGAAATTTTCTTACCTTTATCAGTAAAAAGATTACAGTAGGTAGCTAGCCAGGCACGAACAAGGCAGGAGAGCACCTCACGCCAACTAGGAATGTCAGGCTATCAGGTGATGGTCAGGTGGTTGTTAACTGCCTCCCTAAAATAATAATTGATTGCAGCTGGCACCAGGAAAAGGCCGTCTCTCTATAGATAGGAAAAACTCGATACTGTTGATCAGTAGCTTCTTGATAAGATCTCAGGAGTTGGGCAATTGGGCTCACACATGCGCATTAAGAGGCAAAATGGCATAGTTGAACTGGTATATGACCTCCTACGGACATTTGGCTGATAAGGGAAGAATGCCTCAAGTGAGCAGGCCTACAACTCCAATAAACACACTGTACATACTCCCCTCCCAAGCGCTGGCAGGTCACTGTCCATGCAGACACCACACCCCAGGGGAAGAATCGGGAGAAGGGACGCAAGAACACGGAAGCACTCCAACTTGGGAAACCTCAAGTCTAAAGGTAAAACTGTGCATGTGATTTTTCAAGTCACCTGCTTTGCCCTCTTCCAAGTGTACTTTCCATCCATCCATCCCTGCTCTCGAGCTTTCTAATAAACTTTCACTCCTGCTCTAAAACTTACCTAGTTCTCTCTTTCTGTCTTATGCCCCTCACTTGAATTCTTTCTTCGGAAGAGGCAATAATTCAGGTTGCTGATGATCTGTATGGATTTGCTGCCGGTAACAAAAATGATTCTCATTTCATTTATTTTTGCCATGAAATTTACTTAGTTTTCAATTTACATTGTGATTCCTGTTCTCATTATATTTGTTTTGCTTGGTAAATATTTGCTTATTCTTTAACTCAAAATGTTATATTTCTTTTGGGTTGGATTTGTATTTTTAAAATAATGTAGTGTTAAATTCAACATTTTGTCTGAATAGGTGAGTTTTTGAATTTTAATAACATCATTTAATAACATTTTTGCTGTTTCAGAATTTTGGTATAAGTAGATTCTAAGCCTCATGGGCAGTATCTAGTTGTAAGAAAGGGCTGGAGGACTTATCAAGTCAAGTTAACATAGTAAAACACAGGTTTTTTTTTTTTTTTTTTTCAATTATTTACTAATCAATAAACGGCAAAGTCGGCTGGGTGCTGTGGCTCATGCCTGTAATGCTAGCACTTTGGGAGGCCAAGGTGGTTGGATGCCTGAGGTCAGGAGTTTGAGACCAGCCTGGCCAACATAGTGAAACCCCCGTCTCTAGTATAAATACAAAAACTAGCTGAGTATGGTGGCAGGCACCTGTAATCCCAGCTACTCAGGAGGCTGAGGCAGGAGAATCACTTGAACCTGGGAGGTGGAAGTTGCAGTAAGCCAAGATTGCAGCATTGCACTCCAGCCTGGGCAACAAGAGTGAAACTCAATCTGAAAAAAAAAACAAAAGGCAAAATCTTCTAAAGATATTTATTGACATCTTATGTGAGATTAGACAACATTAAATATTCATGCAAATATTATGTTTGTTATTGATATTAAGGCTGTGTAGATTGGTGTGGCTTTGGAGAATACAGACATTAAAAGTGAAATGCCAGAGTTACCAACCATAAATTGCCCCACTGGTCCAGCATTGATTACTGTCACTTGAATATATTTCTCTTTTGTTTTTCTTTTCTTAAATCTTATTTTAAATTTATTTAGATATATAGTTATAAAATTGATAAGTCATAACTGTACCTATGTGTTGGGTATAATGTGATGTTTATAAATTTGGAATGATTAAATCTGGCTAATTAACAAATTAATAACTGCACATATGTAGAAATTTTTGTATTGAAAGCATTTAAAATCTATTCCCTTAGCAATTTTGAAATTTACAAGGCATTGTAGTCAAGAATTATAGTCACAATTATTTGCAATAAATTACTAAATATTATCCCTCCTGTCTAACTTAAACTTTGTACCCTTTGAGAAACATCTTCCCTTTCCCCATACTCCTCCTCCCCCAGCATCTGGAACCATCATTCTACTCTTGGCTTTCCTTACATGGACAATGTTTCTTTGAATTTTTCTTTAGAGATTTGGATGGTATTTTTATTTTTCTTAGTTCTACTATTTTTCAAAAACATACATCAATCTATACATTCTTTAAGTTCTACCTTTAACAAAACACAGTAACATCTACTTCACATATGTGATAATTTATTGAGAACTCATCTATACCATGCAATGAACTCCTCCCTGACTTCATCTTACTCTACTTCTTTTTATCTTTTTTTATTGATTTGTTTACATTGTATTGTTGATAAATCAAGCATTTTTTCTTTACTAGTGCTTTCAGCTGTATTCACACAAACACATTTTAAATGAACATGAGGGTCTGAGTGCTGGATTAGTCACAGTCCTCAGCATCATTACTCTGACAAAGCCCTTTTATTCCTTTCATCATTATATTTTCAACCCACCCTAAGTTCTCACTTTAAGATATTTAAAATCTTAAGACCAATTGTAGTTCTGGCTATGGATCCTTCAATAGTATGCAGATCTTGAATCTCTGGGCCAAGAGGTAAATGGTGGGGCAGGATGGAGACTGGTATGTGTACTCTCTTTTAAGTAACACAGATGAGTGCTTAGCAGTCCACTCCTCTTTGATAGATGATAACAAATATATAATCTCTAGTTCATGATAACTTGACTTCCATCAGGGGATCTGTGGTAATAAGCCAGTGGCTGTGGACAGATTTATGACATTGTAGGATGGCATCCCCTGAAATACAAGGACAGGAATCTAAAGGACTCATCAGTTATTGAATGTTGCAAGAAATTATTTAAAGGACTACAAGTCAAATGCCTTTTTTAATGAGAGAACATCAAACTATCTTAGGTTTTTCTTTTATAAGGCCCTCGTTTTGTTTGACCTAAACCTCCCTCTTAAATAAAATGTTCTTCATTGTTACCTGCCTCAAAATTACTTTTGTTAAGATAACAGAAAAAGAATAAAATTTAAGAACACTTTCAGTAGCAATCAAGTACATTATTTATTCTGTTTCCCTGAATGTAAATTTAAATGGCCTTTTAGAGTCTTTTGTTGACACTACTACAGGTTTAGACTTATTTTCTGGGTGTACTTTAGTTATGCAGGAGTCACATTCATTATTTTTTCTCTTACAATTTGAGCCCATTAGAGGACAATCTTCAAGGGGCTTCATTTGCAGCTCTATGCTCCTCTTTTATTCATTCTCACGATGATTATTTAGCAATGTCAGAATTTTGTTTTAATGGTGGCACATTTATTTTGAGCATTTTACTTTTCAATATCTTAGTACCAGCAATCCTAAGAACTCTGTAAATATTTTAGAAACTATTTTTTCCACATTTTAAGATTTGACTTGAGGTAGAAGAGGTAGGCAGGGACCAGTCATGAAGACTTTATGGAATATGAGTAGAGACTACTGTTTGACTTCCAGTATCCATTTACGACTTTTTAATCAATAACAAGAATCTTGCCTTTTATTAGGGCACACTGCTCCACAGCTGAAAGAGTACATATCCATGCTGACAAATAAACTTGCAGTGACCAAATTTTTGTTCCTAAATGAATGTCAATGAAATGGAAGCCCTAGTGTTGTGTTACCTTTTTTAAGCTTGTTTAAACTTGAGGTGATATCTTTTTTCTATCATCTTGTAGTGTTAAAGTTGAATATGATGACTGTAGCTCTGGCAGCCATCTTAGACCATGAGAACATAGGCCATACCCTATTATATGAGTCAGCGTTCTTTAGAGAAACAAAAACAATAGGCTCATGCAATTATAAAAGTTGAAAAATTCTATTGTCTGCCTTCTGCAAGCCAGAGAACAAGGAAGGCTGGTGGTACAATTCTAATCCAAGTCCAAAGGCCTGAGATCCAAGGAAGTCAATTGTGTAAATCGCAGTCCAAGGGCAGGAGAAGAGCAATGTTCCATTTCAAGCAGGCTGGGAGGAAGGAAATTAATTCTCTTTTCCTCTACTTTTTGTTCTATTCAGGCCTCTGATAGAATGGATGATGCATACCCACATTGTAGAGGGAAATCTACTTTGCAGCACCCATCAATTCAAATACCTGCCTTGTTAGAAAACATCCTCATGGGCACACCAAGAAATAATGTTTAATTTGGGAAACCCATGGCCCTGCCACTTCAACACAGAAAATTAACCATCACATCTTTTGAAAGTAAAATGTTGAGTTCAAAAGTTCCTGGGTTCTGGTAAATTTTGTGGTCACCATATTTTCCCTGGATTTATTTTATGGGACAGATATTCACATAACTCTGATTTATCTTATGTGAGTAAGAAATGTATATCTTTCTTTTTAAAAACTGGTATAATTTTGGATTTATCTTATTTAGAGATGAATACAACTTTAGATTTGCATAGTGCTAAGGGGCTTGGTCTTTTTAATCTTACCAGATTAAGCAAAGTATTATTTAGGAAAGATTAATTTGGAGGTATGACACTGATGAATTTACAGAATAAGGAAATGAAGACAAAAATGTCAATTATAAGATAATCACAACAATCCAATAAATAAGTTATTATGGCAAGACTATGGTGGTCATAGAGGATACTTGTAGTGATACGAGGTTCTCAGCTTCTCATTTGTGGAGTGGGTAAGAGATTTGGAGACAAAAGGACTCAATTAGTGCCAGGACAGATTTGTTGGCTACCACTTATTTTCCCTGAGTCCTAGATTGCTCTCAACACACATGTTAGAGAACATCCCCCAAATTTCTAGATAAGTAGTGTGGTACATTGAAAAGAAGAAAGGTTTTCATTTTAGTAATCTTAGGTCTACCAATGTAACCATGTGACAGGCAGTTAGTTATCCTTTACAGTTTTCATTTTCTATAAAGAGCCTTGGGATAATTATAATAACTATTTCAGGGGATCTTTAGTGAGGATCCAATGAAATAATCTCTGCAAAATATTGCATAATACAAGGACCCATCATAAGCATTCAATGAATATTAGTAACTTGATTATTAAAAAACGCTTGGCACATACTACTAGATATACCAGTGAATTGATGTTAAATCTAAAAAATAATCAGGAAAGATTATAGCTTGTGCTAGTTTCAATTATCTCAAAGAAAAGCATTTTTGGAGTAAAGACAGCTGTTCTTAGGTACACCAAAATTTCATCCTCATTTAGGAACTGGGAGATAATTTTTGACAATATAAATGAAAATGTTTTGAAGAGGTGAGCATTATCAAGGAAAAGCTGAGATCAAGGGTTTCCAATTGACCTAATAGTGCTTTTGCAGTATTGCTATACTCAGGAGCTCTCTATTAATTAGTAAGAAGATAAAAAGGAGTGGCTTTCCTTAGAATTGAGTTTCTGGTTTCCTGTCCTGCTAGTGCAATTGTTCCTAGGTATTCCTAGAAACTTTTAGTTCAACATCTGTTGATTTTGCCTAAAAACAGGGTTGAAAGGTAATGTAACAAATTGATGAATAAAGACAAAATAAGTTTCTTGCAGATTACTGCAGAAACTGAACCAACAAAGAGGCAGGCATTTAAAGGAAGAATGTTTTATAGAAAAAAAAATAACGTGGTGGCTGTAGTGAAATTCTAGTATTCCACTAATCAGTAGTCATCTTGTCTGAGTTTAATTTTTGTAAGAGTGAAGCAATGTTCTGATTCCTTACAGGCTTCTTAGATGATTTGAGAATGGAAAAATATATAAATATCATTGTAATGACAGCCATACAATAGAAGGGTTACAGCCATACAATAAAACTGACAGTGTGATCCCTATATGATTTGAAGAGAGTTTCAGACAACAGTGATTTTATTATCTGACTCAGCTTGCACCTGGACCCCACCAAGACCAGTGTTGATAAACAATAAGCACACATTGACTCACAGCTCCACCAGTCATTTATCTTTGATACTATCTTTCAGGTGTACCTGTTTCCTTCATATTCATAGTTTTAGCACTCTGCTGCTCCATTTTACTACTGTATTTGGTCTCTCTCTAGGATAATTCACACTGGGCCAATCAACCTTTACCCTACTGGTTGAGTTTTATAATTACATGATGTTTTCTGTTTCAGTTATCTTTTTTTAATTTTGACATTTGCCTGATCATATAAAATGTAGTTTTTTTAAATGTGCTAGTATGTTCATTATATTGGTTCATTTATAGTTCATGATAGTCTGAAAGAAGTTTCTCTCTCCATAAATAGTATACTTTTATATCTTGCCCCACCAGCAAGATATACCTCTTACATCATCGTTAAAATCTGGCCAGAACCCAGGAAAGCATCCTCAACTCTTTTTCCGTGCCTTTTTTGCATTGCCCCTGGATCAAGGAAGCTTCTAGCAGCCTTGCCTATCTCTTTTCTCTGTGACAATATACAACAACAACAATAACAACAAAAACACAGCAACTAAAAAAATTATATTTTTACATTATTGCTACAATTACTACTATAGTAATGGCTATAATTCAGCTGGCCAGATGTAAATTCTATGAATTTCATATTGCTTTGTAGTTGGGGCCTGTATTAGCCAAACCATATCAGGGTCATTTAGTTTGTGACAGAAAACTTATCATAATTAAACTGAGAAAAGGTATTAATTTAATGGATCATGAAATAGAAAAGTTCAGACATTTCTCTTTCTTCAGCCATGACTTAATCCATTTGCTCAGGTGAAAGAATCAGCATTGTGTCTTTTCCCCTTTCACAAGTAACTTTTTTATTCTAATGTTTTTAAGAATTAAAAAATGAATATTAAGAGAGATTGCAGAAATTAAGTCACATCTTCAGGTTTCACTTGTGTTTCTCTTGCTACCTCTATAATATCTGTTCTTACTTCCTCCACTGAAATCTTGACCCCCTTAAAGTCATCTGTGAGAGTTGGAATCAACTTCTTCCAAACTCCTGTTAACATTGATATTTGACCTCCTCCCGTTAATCATGAATCATCTAGAATGTTGAATCATTTATGGAAGGTTTTCAACTTACTCTGCCCAGATTCATCAGAATAATCACTATCTATGGCAGTGATAGCATTACAAAATGTATTTCTTAAATATTAAGACTTAGAATTGCCCATTGACGATAGACTGGATATGGAAAATGTGGCACATATACACCATGGAATATTATGCAGCCATCAAAAACGATGATCCTTTGTAGGGACATGGATGAACGTGGAAACCATCATTCTCAGCAAACTGACAGAAGAGCAGAAGATCAAACACCGCATGTTCTCACTCATAGGCGGGTGTTGAACAATGAGAACACATGGACACAGGGAGGGGAGCACTACACACTGGGGTCAGTTGGGGGGAAATAGGGGAGGGACGGTGGGGGGTGGGGAGCTGGGGAGAGATAGCAAGGGGAGAGATGCCAGCTGTAGGTGATGGGGAGGAAGGCAGCAAATCACACTGCCATGTGTGTACCTATGCAACAATCTTGCATGTTCTTCACATGTACCCCAAAACCTAAAATGCAATAAAATAAATAAATGGGAAAAAAAAGACTTAGAATTAGAAATTACCTCATTGATCTGTGGACTTAAGAATGGTTTTGTTAGTAGGCATGAAAACAATATGAATCTTCCTATACATCACCATCAGAGTTCTTGGTGACTACATGCATTGTCAATTAATAGTAATATTTTGAAAGGAACCTTTTTTCTGAGCTGTAGGTTTCAACAGTGGGCCTAAAATATTCAGTAAACTATGCTGTGAAAAGATGTGTTCTTATTCCAAGCTTTGTTCAATTTATAGAGCACAGGCAGAGTAGATTTAGCATAATTCTTAAGGTCCATATGATTTTCAGAAAGGTAAATAAACATTGACTTCAACATAAAGTTACCAGCTGCATTAGCTCCTAATAAGACAGCCTGTCATTTGAAGTTTGACGCCAGGCATTGATTTATCTCCCTAGCTATGAAAATCCTAGATGGCATCTTCTTCTGACATCAGGCTGTTTTGTCTACATTGAAAATCTGCTCTTTAGTGTAGCTAGCTCTATGAATTATCTTAGCAAATTTTCTGGATAACTTGCTGCAGCTTCTCCATTACCACTTGCTGCTTCACCTTGCATTTTGATGCTATGCAGATGGCTTATTTCCTTAAACCTTATAAGCCTCCTCTGCTAGCTTTAAACAATTCTTCTGCAGCTTTCTCCACTACCAGCCTTCGTAAAAATGAGCAGAGCAGAGGAGCAGAGTTGAGATCTTTTTTTTTTTTTTGTATTAGGTTTTGGCTTAAAGGAATGTTGTGACTCATTTGATTGTTTGCAAAGACCACTCAAACTTTCTCCGTATCAACAAGCCTGTTTCTCTTCCTTATCATTGTGTTTTCATTGGAGTAGCACTTTTACTTTTCCCTCAAGCACTTTTCTTTGGCATTCGCAATTTGGCTAACTGATTGACATGAGACATAGCTTTTCACCTATCTTGCCTTTCAACCTGTTTTTTCCAAGTTCAATTTTTTTTTTCTAGCTTTTGATTTAAAGTGAGATGGATTACTTTTTCTTTCATTTGAACATTTGGAAGGCCACTGTAGGGTTATCAATTGGCCTAATTTTGATATAGCTGTATCTTAGGGAATAGGGAGGCCTTAGGAGAAGGAGAGATGCAGCGGAATGGTTGGTGGGTGAAACAGTCAGAACACATACATTCGTAAGTTAAGTTTGCCATCTTATATGGGTACAGTTCGTGGTATCTCAGAACTATTATAATAGGAACATCAAAGATCACCGATCATAGATCAACGTTACATATTCATAGATATATAACTTGTGTTAAGGTAATCAATAATGTGCATATTGATTAATCCACTGCATCCCCTTTAGATCTTATTATACCGGATATTTCTACAGCTTTTATTATAGTTGACCATACCCTTTTGTGAAACCCCTAAGTTTGCAGTTCTTCAGACATTTGTCCTAAATTATCTTTTAGTTCTCATTTTATACCTCCCCAGGTTATCTCTCATATGCCAATGCATTGTATTTATCATCTAAATGCCAATAACTCTCCCAAATTTGGATGTCCATACTCTTGGATACCCATGACTATGTTAGTCTAGACCTCTGTTTCCAACTGCTGGTTGGTTATCTCTATTTGGATGCCTCAAAAGGACTTCCCCTTTATTATATCCAACAGTAAAGACTGATTTTGTCTCCTCTAAATGGAGTATGTCCCTAGCCATGCACATTTAAGTATAAAACACTTCTGTCTATCCAGTTCCTAAAGCCAAAAACACAGACATTATTCTAGCCTCCTTCATCTCCCTCACCAATGGCATTTTATCTATTATCAAGTTTTGTCAGTTCTAGAGGAAAAATATATCTTGAATTTGCCCACTTTCCTCTTCCTTATTTCTATGCCTGCAGTCCAAGGTACTGTCTTCTCTCATCTGATTTGCCACTACAATTTTCTAACTGGTTCTATTTCTGTTGTTAGACTGTACAGACCATTCTCTACACAGAAACTGGAATTTTTTTTCTTAGATATGATTACATCATCCCTCTTCATATTCCTTCAATCTCACTTGCTCTACCACCATGCAGTAGTACACAGTCTTACAGAACCGTTTGCAATGTCATCACTGTTTACCTTCCCCACCTCTCTAGCCTAATTTTTTACCACTCTTCCCCTTTGTCTCTGAATAAAGACATACTGAGCTATGTCCTTTCATGAGCTGTATCTTGCTTCCAATTAAACTTCCCTGTGCCCTAAAAAAAAATCTATTAGGTGCCCATATTCTATATTTCCAGATCACCTTTTGCAATCGCCTGTTTTATCAGTTAGGGTTTACCAGAAAACAGGCATCATTGCAAGTAATTCAAGAAGAAAGGCATTTAACACAGGAAATTAGATGCTCAAAAATCAATTGGAAGAGGTTGAGGAGAAACTAAAGTCAAGGAGGCTACTACTAGATTTCAGGTTCACTTCTTGATTTCAGAGTTTAAGAAGTTCTTGTTTCTTCCTCATAAACTCTTCCAACTTTGGTCCGAGGTCTTGAAGTAAGCAGGAACCAGTAAATATGACCACAACTGCCATGCAACATTAAAGTAGGTTATTTCTGAAGAAATACTTAAAGCCTGATGCAAAATCTCAAGTTGTTCTAGGCCTAGGTATCTGCCTGGTTTTCCCAGAGATAGAAAAGTATTCCTTCCACTTTTATTCTGCCATACAAATGCCAAATTGTGGTTTGCATTGGCCAAACCTAACCTATATTTTGAAACCTTCTGACAAAGAAGTGTGGGTAATGTAGTTCCCAGGCTTCTAGTTCCTGCACTTCAGGGGAGAATACAGAGAACATGGTAAAAATGATGACAATTTTTAATATTCAGTACAATTATGCTTTCATCTGAAACTCCATGTAAACTGAGCTCTGTAAGAGTCAGTACTGTGTGTTTCCCTATTTTTTCTTTCCTGAGGACTATCCAAATGCCTAGCCCAATGAGAATCCATATAATGTGGGAATGATGAGGTCTTTACATCTCACAGCAATATTAGAGACATTATTGTTTATAAATTGAAAGTCAGCAACAGTCCAAATTCTGTCATAAGAATATAAAATTATTCAGTACTTTTTGTTATATTGATATTTTAATGCAGTGTGGTTCACAGAAACTGTGCTAAGGTTCTTTACCTAAATGACTTCATTTAATACTAAAAATAGCTGTGTGAAGTAGATTACATGATTATCTCCATTTTAAAGACAGGTAAATTAAGGGTCAGAGGTTAGGTAGTTTATTCAGTGTCTCTCAGTTTCTAAAGGGATAACCTGTATTTGAAACTCAGGGCCCTCTTACTCTGAAACCCATAATCTATTCTCCACCACACCATCATCTCCAACTTGGAGAAGTAAAAGAATTTGCCCTGATGGCATTTATTATTTCTATAGAATGCATTCATTACATTTTTACCCTAAAGCCGGTGTTCCTTATAAATTCTCACGATGCTTTAGTTTAAATGGTTTCTCTCTTGCATAACAAAGAGACTTTCATAGATTTTTATTTTTCAAAAACGGCCAAGCATAACTGGAAAATGACCTCTCAATAGTACAAAGTACTTTCAACTTCATTTAAAGGGTTGCCAAATACAATTCTTTTTTAACTGTTGTCACCATGTTTACAATAGATCTCTTAAACATACTCCTTCTATGTAAGTAAAATTTTGTGTGCCTTTAACACTCTCTCTCCAGTCCCCACCTACTACAACCATGTGAGCCCCAGTAACCACCATTCTACTCTCTGCTTCTATTAAAAAAAAAAAACATTTTCAGATTCCACATATGAGATTATACTGTTCGTCTTTCTGTAAATGATATACATGTATATATATATTATATATATATATATATATATATGAAATTTTATTTGTCAATTTTAAATAAAATGTTTAAAAGGGTTGCTAATTAAAATGTGAGCTGTTCAGTTAAATTTATGTTAATTAGCTTAATTGACTCTTTCTACAATGTATACATAGATCAAAACATTACTGTGCAACCCATCAATATACAAAATGATTATTTGCCAATTAAAAATGAGTAAATGAATTTTAAATAATCATAATTTATATGAACAGTAAATAAAGATTTAGTGTATCTCAAATATTGTATGGAGGATTCTTATACCAAAGGTTATTCATTCTTTATTGAAATTCAAATGTAACTGGCTTACTTTTATTTTTATTTGCAATATCTAGTTGTCCTACCTCATAAGAAGCCACACAAATGCATGGAACTCTCTGGAAATCACAGCTTGCAAAGAGCACTTTCATCACCTTCAGCTAATTTAATGCATACAGCAAATCTATAAGAAAAAATAAATTGCTCTATAATTGAGGATACTGGGTTCAGAACAGTTAAAGTTGTCCATGATCACCTAGCTCATATGTGATGGAGCTGTGGTTTAAATCTCAGTGTAACACTCCTTGTCATTTTCTCTTCCCTTAATCAGCCAACAAACCTCAGCCTAAGCACCACCTACTTTGAGGAAACTACCTGCTCTACTCCCTACCCAAATTTGTTATTCTTTCTTTTATGCTACCATGGGAGATTGCACATGGCATCATTATGGCATGCAGCATATTAATCTGTGATTATTTGTATGTTTTCTCTATGCCAGAATTGAGCTTTGAGTAGCATGGTAGGCAGAATAATGCCTTCACAAGAAGGTCCACATCCTAATCTCGTCAATGTTACCTTACATTGAGATCTCAACCAAGCCAGTGTCACCATCTGAGACATTGATCACCACCTGCGGAGGTCTGTCCTGCAGACCCTGGCTTAAGGACAGATGAATAAAATGCACTCACTAACACTAGAATACAGTGAATCTGAGTGGGCTAGGGATGGTTGTCAGCTGCTTTCAGAGGGCGATCACAGCTAACCAACCATTACTCACTGCTCCGCTTCATATTTAATCAATATAAATTTAATAATAGAGGTTCTAAGTCAACACACTTGTGGATAATTAACATGGTTAAAAAAGTGGTTTCAGGAATGATAAAAGGTCTTGGCTTCAGGGCCCAGAGTAAACATCATTGATGGGTACTTCCCTTTTGACCTCCCATTGAGAGGACCATCCAGCACAAAGTTTACATTAGTAAACAAATTAGAGTAGGGACAAAGGAATGTGGGATAAACAGATTTAACTGGGAAGCTTTTATTATTCCTGTCTTTTACCCTATGACTTAAAATTCTAACGTAAAAACTGGCTGCCTGCGGCCCATTCCATTAAAACATTTTGGCCTTCCAAAAGCCTTGAGACTATAATCTTATAACTTTCCCTAATATTTCCCTAATATTTTGCCAGCCACATCAAGGGAATCCCAACATCACATGGCAAAAGTAATTCTGCCTCTGTGACTAATGTTAAGCACCTTAAGAGAGAGAAATTATCCAGAGTTATCCAGGTGGTCCTACTAATCACATGGACCCTTAAAATTGGAGGACCCTTTTTGACTGTGGTAAGATGGGGATATGATAATAGAAGAATTACCAGATAGATGAAACTTTGTTGGCCTTGAAGATGGAAGAAGGGACCCATGGACGAAGAAACAGAGGCTAACTTTGGAAGCTGAAAAAAGGCAAGAAAACCAATTTTCCCCTAGGACCTCCAGAAAGGAACACAGCCCTATTGACACCGTGATTTTAGTCCAATGAGACCCACTTTTGGACTTCAGACTTCCATAAAGTTCTAGTAATATATTTGTGTTGTTTTAAGCTACTTAGTGTTAATTTGTTACAGAAGTAATAGGAAACTAAATGGGGTAGATTCCATGTCTTACTCTCTGCTGCTTTTCCTATAGCTAGCAAAGTAAAGAGGAAGCACATAAAAGATGCTTGGGAATTGTTTCCTTGAATGAATAAATTAAAAATATACAACATTTCTTATGATAAGTGTGTTGTAAGGAAAGGGCCACTCAATTAGATTATGGGTAAGAAAAATTATCTCCATCCAGCTTCTTACCTAAGCTAATGATAGCAAACTCTAGTCTCTCTATTCCTTGACCCAATAGGTCATTATAATAAATACATAAAAAATGGGTAACAATAAATGATAACCCCAGAATAAGCTTTTATAGCTTCCTAGCTATGGATTTGAGATCATAAAAGGAGACCTCACCCATAGTTGCTACAATAATACAAATAACAATACTTTCCTGAATTAGTATAATAGTTGTCAAACTTTGGTTTGCATTAGACTGACCTGAGACATTTATCTTACACTGCATATTACTGCTTTAACCTTTATAGATTCTGATTCAGCAGGTTGGGGATGGAGCCTAGGTGATTCTGCACACCATAATGCAATAGGACCCATATACAGAGAGAGACGGTGGTCAAGATAATCAGTGCCACACTCTTAATACTGCCTCCATATTCCTGAGAGCTTCTCTGGGAAGTGATTCTCACTCTCTTCTTTTTGGTCTTGAAAGCAATTCTGACACTAATTCTTATTTCTAAATAAACGAGAGGGCAAAACAGAGGGGAGTATCTCTTCCACTATTTTTTTAAATGTATTTTTCATCATGAAAGTGTCTGGAGTTCAAGATAATCTGGGATCAAATACTTCATCAGAAGTTCCCCATTAAATGAACAGGGCACCAGAACCATCAAATACAAGAAGAATTTGTGAGAGGAGTTCACCGTAGCATCTTCAATTCACATACTATATTAAACAGAACTTAATTTTGGGATAACTTGCCCTCTGGCACCCCACATTCCAAGGAATTTTTTAAAAAATCTTCCTTTTCTTTAGTTAAGCTAAAGAAAGAACTTCATACACACACACACACACACACACACACACACACACACACACACACACACATATATATATATATATATATATATATATATATATATATCTGTTTCCCAGGCTGCAGTGCATTGGCACAATCACAGTTCAGTTCAGCCTCGACTTCAGGGACTCAAGTGATTTTCTCACCTCAGCCTCCTGAGTAGGTAGGACTACAGGCATGTTCCACCACACCTGGCTAATTTTTGCAGGTTTTTTTTTTTATAGAGGAGGGGTTTTGCGTGTTGCCTAGGTTGGTCTTATAACTCCTGGGCTCAAGCAATCTGCCCACCTGGGCCACCCAAATTGCTGGGATTATAGGTGTGAGCCACTATGCCCAGCTGAGAACTTCAATATTTAACCAACAGCTGGAAATAAAAGGCAACAGTATGAATGCGAGTTTCCAATCAACCATTTCTAAATGGTGCCTTATTTTTCTTTAACAATGTATCACATGCTAAAACTAAAAAGAAAATGGAAAATTCAGAAAAGTCCAGAGAAGAAAATGACCATTTCTTACAGTTGCACTGCCTAAAGAAATGCCATGGCTAATATTTGATTTGTTATTCTCAGTGTTTTGGCTATGCACATCTTAGCTATTTGAGATCACACTGTATATACAATTTTATACCATGCTTTTTAAACATAATATCATAGGATATTCCTGCTACTATGTTGTCAATGTATTGTAGTGAGATAGTTTTTGTTAAATTATTTTTCTTGAAGAGAATTGAGAAATTCAGAAATCCTATGAATAGTCTAAAAAATAACTTCATGGGCAAAGTCCCCGAATGCAATTCTTGAAGAGGAGTAATTAGGTCTTCCCAGAGTGTCAGAGGCGCTGAGTCACCTGCAGCTACCAACTGCTAATATGGCACCAGAACCATCAAATACAAGAAGAATTTGTGAGAGGAGTTCACCGTAGCATCTTCAATTCACATACTATATTAAACAGAAGTTAATTTCAAGATAACTTGCCCTCTGGCACCCCACATGTCAGGCAGGGCAGTAGATTCTTTATTTACAGTGGCATGCAAGTGAGCAATGGCATGTTAAGAGAATAATGTGCATTCCAGGTCTGCCATCCCCAAATTATTGTGAAGTTTTGTTGGAAAAGACAGAATTCTAGAATGTTATAACCATAAATCACATTGTTGGAAAATGTCTTTCTCTAAAAGTTTATGGTTGTGGTGCCGTGCCATTTTTCTTCCAGCTTGAATTTGACTGAATTTCACTTGTCATCACAAAGAAATATTTTATTTTCATTTTCAATTCAGTCATAAATTGCTGAAAACATTCTCTTAAAAATTAGAGTGTAATAATAGCACAACTATTAGCAATGAGAAGTACTCACTATATATTAAATATACATGGAAATACTTCAAAAAAATGCTTACACTGCAAAACCTTGCAGCCATCTTGATGGCAAATTAAAATCATATGTGAATAGCTTAGTTTTTTGGGATCTGTTGCTGAAGGAGAAAACTTCTTTCATCACCTCTCATGATGATGAAAAAAACTTACCAAGTTAGAGATGTGAAACCAAATTAAGAAGGCCAAGCCCTCCATCCTTTCACATCCTCTCATCTAAACCCACTAAATGTGACCATTCGTTCTGGTTCAGTTCACTTTGTTGTGTACTTGCAGAGGCCTTAGTATAAGGTACTCTTTTCACTTCTCTAAATTGATAACTTGTTTTAGAATAGCACAATCAAGAGTATATTTTTGTTTGGTCAATAGACTCAGAAAACAATATTGTTTACATAAGATTTCAATCAAATGCAAGTGATTTGATTGAAAGTGACTGTAGTCAGAGATATATTTGAGGTTTCTTGTTAATTTTTATTATGGTGGTATTAAAACACAAAAAGACACAGTATAATTCTTATAAAATATTGGTATAAGAGAGGTTGCTTGCATTATTTATAAATGGTTAATAAACTGATTGGCACGATGGATTGGATTTTACACTAAGAATACATTGCAAAATAGTACAAGGAGTACTGGGAATATGAGGAATAGTTTCTAGTTCCCACTCTGTTATTAATAAGCTATGTGAGCTTGAGGGCTTTTTACTTGCCTGTGTTGAAAAGAAAAATGCTGGAGAGAAAATTGATGAAATATATTACTATGTACATGGCTGTCAAATAAGCTTTTTGAAATAAATAAGGTTAATACTTTGTGAAAATATAGGCTTGTACCATATAATCAGAACCAAAAATGCAATGGTGATGAAAAAGTAAGCCAGTTTATCTCCAACTGGTGTCTGTAAGATATAAAGAAAATCAAACATCTGGTCATTTGCATAGTTTTGATCACAGAAGCAAAATATGGTTGCATGCCCTTGGAAGAGAACCAACTAACGTGAAGGTAATCAGAAAGAACTGAAGCAGACTGCTAAACAAGGCAGCTCTTGGATATTTGACCATAACTCATGGTGTCATGGCAGGATGGTTAAATGTGACATAAGCCTAATTTGGTTAGGGAAGCAGCACTGTGGGACTGTCCTGAGAGCAGAACTCCCTGACAACTTGGATGGAATGAAAAGAAAAAAAAAAAAAAAGAAAAAAAAAAGGTTATTTTATGCCTATGTGTGAGAATTTCTGGAACACTTCAACCCTGTTTCTTCTTCCATTCACCGGTCTTGTCAATGTAGTTGATAAATCATGTGCTTGCATAGTCTTGTTGCATCACCTATTCAACAGATTCACTTTGCTTTGGGAAGGATACAGTGAACTGGGAAAGTAAACTGCCCAAATGATTTGACTGGGGATTGTGTAGAATATCGGCAGCACTTTGAAGCAAAGACTTCAAATTATTGCAGATATTGGTTTGAGTTCTGTTTCCACTATTGATGAGCTATGTGACCCTGAACAAATTTCATAATCTCTCCGAGACTTAGCTTCCTCATCTGTAAAATGAGGGTAATGATAATTTCTTGTATCAAGGTGTTCTTAAGTTACTACAAAGAAATACCAGAGGCTGTGTAATTTACAAAGAGTTTTAATTGGTTCATGGTTCTACAGGCTTTGCAGGAAGCATTTATATACTCAGGTTATGGGGAGGCCCCAGGAAGGTTAAAATCCTGGTGTAAGGCGAAGTGGGAGCTGGCATATCATGTGGTGAGAATGAGAGCAAGGTGTGGGGATAGGCACCACACATCTTTCAACAAGCTTATCTTCTAAGAACTCCCTCAC
This sequence comes from Cebus imitator, assembly GCF_001604975.1. Taxonomy (NCBI): domain Eukaryota; kingdom Metazoa; phylum Chordata; class Mammalia; order Primates; family Cebidae; genus Cebus; species Cebus imitator. The sequence continues at coordinate 1,199,832 of NW_016107819.1, read as the reverse complement.
CATTGTGTGGACAGCACCAAGCCATGAGAGATCCACCTCCATGAGTGAAACACCCCCACCAGACTCCACCTCCAATACTGGGGATCACATTTCAACATGAAATTTAGAGTGGACAATATCCAAACTATATCAGTTCTATATCCTATAATTATTATAGTTGAGGCAATTAGTAATTTGTCTAGGTTCACAAAGGTAGGCCTTGGTTGAGCTAAGGCTGGCTGACTTCATGTCTACGTTTCCAGAAGTGACCTAACCCACTCATGATTGCAGAGCTGGTCGGTAGTGAAATTGGCTGTGGCAGATGTTGCTACTCATCTACTGGATGTATGTTCTCCCTTGCCTTCTTTGCTAAAGAATCATTCTTCCCCCAGGGTAGAAATTTGGCCAGCTAAAAGTTCAACTTCCTATGCTTCCTTGGAACTTTGGTTATGGATGTGACACAGTTCTGTCTGGTGTGATGTAATCAGAAATATATTAAGTGAGGTTTCCAATAAAGCTGGAGTTAATCTTGACAAAAAGGGTCAGACTCAGCTTATACAGACTCTTTTTTATGCTTAAACATGAAAATAATACCTGGAGGTAGAACAGCCATCTTTGCAACCACCTGAATACCAGAAAGAAAAAAGCCACATGGCAAAAACTGGCAGAAGGCATAGATGAAAGCAGGAAAGATCCTCATGGAAAAACTGTACCAGCCATGGACTATGAATTTCCAGAC
>NW_016107819.1:1190616-1198934 GCF_001604975.1 Cebus imitator | reverse complement strand
AGCTCTGCCCATAATATCTTTCATCTTGTTTACGTGTAATAGTTACAGTGCTGCCCGTGGTCTTAACCATCAGGTCCTCAGGGAGCTCAGGATGAGTATGATCAAGATGGTGATTTAAAGATTGGGAAATTGGGGCCTAGAGAGCAGTTAATAGCGGAGAAACAGAGGCTAGTACTCAGGAATTTTGATGTTCAGTTTTGTCCTCTTGTTATTAGTGCTATACCAGACCCTACAAATGCTCACCATAAACGTCCTCAGTATCCAGGGAGAAGTAAATGCTTGGGTGACAAAGGAAACATTTTTCTATTTTATCATTTTTCTCCGATCACTCTTGTTACTTGCTATGTAGGCAAGGCATGCACCTCAGTTTTCTGATCTGTGAAACAGGTATAATAATTGTAACTATCTCACAGGGTTATTGGTGGAATCTAAGGATTTAATATATGTAAAATTCTTAGAACAGTGCCTAGAATATAGTAAGTTGCAAAATAACAGCCCATAGAGCTGCAATCTTTCTTATTAACTTTGAATGTAAATCTTTTCAATTTATTGCTCTGAAAATCTTCACAGTGACTAAAGCAAAGATTTCATAGTCAAATAGATATGCATTCCAGATGTAGGTTTGTCACTTATGAATTGTGTGATATCAGGATAAGCACAGAAACTCTCCAAGTCTTGATTTCTTCCTCTGTAAAACAGGATAATTTTTGTAGCTACCTTAATGAATTGTCAGAATTAACTGAGATAATTTATGTAAGCCCTCAACATAGTTTTTGCATTCATTAGAACATAGCTATTATGATTTACACTCTTTCTCTTAATATAACTTAGATTTGGTGTGGGGTTTTTTTCTGTTTGTTTATTCCTTTCTTTGCTGGCATCAACATCATTACCCGAGTATAGACCATACTTGTGTTACAGGTACTTTTTTGAATTGCTTGGTAATTTTTCCTTTGCATGATGGTTAAATGTGCGTGTCAACTTGACCAGGTTATTGTGCCCAATTTGGTTAAGTACTAGTCTAGATGTTGCTATGAAAGTAATTTGGAGGTATGATTAATATTTATAATCAGTTGGCATTAAATAAAGAAAATTTTCTTTGATCACGTGGGTGAACCTCATAAAACGAGCTGAAAGCCTTAAGAGCAAAAACAGGTTTCCTGGAGAAGAAGAAATTCTGCCTAATGGTATGAATACTTCCTGGATTTCCAGCCTGCCAGCCTGCCTTTTATTTTAGACTCAAGACTGCAATATAAAATCTTGCATGAGTTTCCAGCCTGCTGCCATGGCCTACAAATTTTAGACTTGCCAATCCTCACAATTGTGAGCCAATTTCTTAATACAAATTATATATGATTTGTATGAAAATATACATATATAATTGATTATTGGATCTGTTTCTGTGAAAAACTCTGATATATCCTCCCTCTTGCTCAAAATTGGATCTTGTAAAAATAGCTAACCTCTGGTTATTTTAGAAATTCTATTAAGAATAGTTTTGCATTCATTAGAACATAGCTATTATGATTTACACTCTTTCTCTTAATTTAGCTTAGATTTGGTGTGGGGTATTTTCCGTTTGTTTATCCCTACATAAAAATTTCTTAGGATACCAATATCCATGGCTAGGAAATCAAGCACTTTTTCCAAAAAGAGGTAGATCACAGCTGCTGCTGTAACAAACAGATAAGTACGCTTTACTTTAGGCCCTGAGGATTTCCAGAAACTCTCCATATAATCCTTTGAACCTTAACTTCTGACTTTTATATTAACATCTCACCTAATGTGAGATGATCAACTCTATGGGAAAACCGGCTAATGTGTTTTTGTTTATGTTTTTGTTTTCCGTTCGAAATCTAACCCTTGATTTTCCTTTCACAGTCAATTTTCTGTTCCCTGCAGCCTTTCACTTCCCATTTACCACGCATCTTGCCCGACACCTCCTGGGAATTTCCAGTCCAGTAGCTCTCTCTTTTCTTTTCCATCCCTCCTTGTGGCTGTCTTGTCATGCCTGTTTACTAATAATGAAAAGCATTTTACAAATCAGGCTGGGAGGAACCTCAAGGCCATTGGACATAGCCCAGTGAAAGCTCAATGTAAGATCTCTACAATAAGCTATTACAATATTGCATGACAAACCTTCTGTCAGAGATTTGTTAACAGTTTTCAGGCATGTGGGGAGGTTCAAAGGATTATATGGAGTGTTTCTGGAAATCCTCAGGGCCTAAAGTAAAGCGTACTTATCTGTTCGTTACAGCAGAAGCTGTGATCTACCCCTTTTTGGGAAAAGTCCTTGATTTCCTAGCCATAGATATTGGTATCCTAAGAAATTTTTATGTACTGTAGCAGGTGCTGCTCAGTGAAGCCAATTAATTAAACTAGTTTTCCAGCTGACAAACTGATGCATTACCACTCTTTCAGTGAAGCGCAAATTAGAAGCATATTGTGTCTGATGGCCTGGTCATCTCTTACTGTTGATTTTAATTTGCTAGAGAGGTTGAGGGAGAGGAAGAAACAAAACAAGAATTAAACCTGGGAAGAAATGTGGTAAGGGACTTGTGAGTGCTGAAACAGCATTTATTAAACACTGACTATGTGCAAAATTTAATGCATTATTTACATCACTTCATTTAAGAGTGAGGTAGATTTTAGTATTATTCGAATTTTTAAAATAAGGAAATAGGCTCAGGGAGATTGAATTACTTTCCCAAGAACATACATCTATTTAGTGGCAGACTGGCAGGAAGAAACCTAGGCAATAGTGATAGTTACATTCTGACTCTCCATGCACTTAGCAGATTAAATTTCTGTGCTGACCTACTGACTTTTCCTATGTTCTCTTAGTAGCCACTTCCTTCATTTCTTCTGTAATGACCACACATCAGGAAGCCATGTTCTGTAGTCTTGATAATGGATTATACTCTGTAGATATCCCATTGTTTTGTGTCAATCCCAAGTGCTAAGAACTAGAATCACATCACAGGGATGGCAAGATGTGTGCATTTATAGCCTACCCATGGTGGCAAGAGCAGAATCTATCATAGTAAAAGCATGAAGAAGGTTGCTATCTTGTTCCTCGGTTGCAACTGCAATTGATGAAGCTTAAGTGTTTTGAAATACAGCTGTTTTGATCCCAGCTGCTCTGTAAATATCCTGCCAGGCTGTTTTGAAGTAAAGAAATCTACTGTTCTCTGTTTGTAGGATGTGGGAGTGCTAGAATGGAATGGGGAAGTCAGAGGACCACTTAAGTGTCTATTGCTAGAATCCAGGTGTGATATTTGATGAGAATTTAAACTGAGAGGAAGTAGAGAGGACAAGAAAGAGTGAAAGATTCTGAAGAGTTAAAATGCACAAAATATGGAAAACAATTAAAAGTGGGAGGTGAGAAAGGGGGAAATTATAGGATGAATGACTAATTTCTGGATTTTGAGACTAGTAGATAGAGGCTTCATTAACAGATGAAAGACACAAAAGCAGGAGCAAACACTTCAGCTCTATCTTACGGAGCTCTCCTGACAACCCATGGTAAGGTGGGATTCCAGGAGAAGGGAACAAAAAAGATGCATAGATAGACATGAGTAAGGCCTATTTATATAACAGCAAATGAATTGTCATAATTGAAGTGCAGAGTGCATGTTGAGAAGTGTGAGATGAGGTTAGAGACACAGGCAGTGACTAGATCAAGAAGAGATTTTTAAACCATTTTAAGGATTTTTTCCCCTTCATTCTTAGGTAAAGTGGAGTATCATGAATAGCTTTTAAGCATGGAAATTAGTTGATTATAAAAATTTTCATTTTAGTCAAATTATGATGCAGAGAATGATATGGGAATGGCAGAATTATGAAGTGGGGGAACTGTTGAAGAATGCAGCCGATGTTAATTGGAACTAGAACAGTGGCAATGTGAATGAGAAAAATGGATTAAATGGAGAGGTATTTTCAAGACAGAATGGGCAAGACTTCTTCATGATTTAACTATGCTTATTGTTTAGGGAACTAAATTGATGTTGGTGTCATTTAATACATGAGAACCACAGTAGTAAGAACCAGTTTACTATACATTTGTGTGATTACTATCTTCTTGTTTCTATGATTGGCCCTATCTTCTGATTCACATTATGCCTCACTGTCCACAATTGGTCACCAATTGTTCTTTGCTCTAGGTCCGTAGGCAATTATAAATATTAATGTAACAAGCTTGTGTAGGCCCTACCACCCTCTTGGGTCAGTGGAAAGCTGGATGTTTTGAGACCATGGACATTTGATTCCTTCTTCACTTTCCTTTCAGTAATGACTATAGAGGGGAAAGAAAAAGCTAGGGCTAGATAGAATATGTAACACTAGGCCACGGATGTTCTGACTGACATAGAGAAAAATTTGGTTTGCTCTGATAATGTCCTATCTTTTTCAAAAACATAAATAAACTTTATATTTTTCTTTCCTATCTTTTAGCATGCCCCTTCAGAACACACACATAGATACACAGACAGGCATACAGATACACACACATTATACTCCACCCCTTCTATTATTCTCATTATTCTTTTATTTTTCTTTGAGACAGAGTCTCACACTGTTGCCAGGCTGGAGTGCAGTGGCGTGATCTCAGCTCACTGCAAACCTCTGCCTCTCAGGTTCAAGTGATTCTCTTGCCTCAGCCTCCCTAGTAGCTGGGAATACAGGCATGTACCACCAGACCCAGATTTTGTATTTTTATCAGAGATGGAGTTTCACCATATTGGCCAGGATGGTCTCGACCTCTTGACCTCATGATCCACCCACTCCGCCTCCCAAATTGCTGGGATTACAGGCATGAGCCACTGCACCCAGACTCTTCTCATTAATATTTCCTTTCCTGAATATATCCTTCATTATCTGACTTCCAGGACTTTGCTAAAGCTCTCCTTCTGTCTGAAATACCATCCCCTTCTCATTTCTCCTTACCAAATCTTATCCATGAGGTTGGATAATGCTAACATCAGCTCATACTTGCTCTAAGAATCTTTGTCTTATAGCAATTTGTTTAAACATCTTTTATAGTATTTACCACAATGTTCTCATTCATTTGTTTGTAGGCTTATCTACCTTGATAGTTTTGTAGCTAATAGAAGACAACGGCCAAGTTGAATACATCTGCACACTTAAGAACTAGTGGCATTTAATCAAGTATGAAATTTAATTGATTATCTCCCAAATGACCTGGCATAATAAAAACACATATTAAGTATTCAATAATTTTTGATTACATGAAATTTCCCTTTTATTTTTATCACATTGGAGAAATAGCTTATTTCCACAAACTTATTAGTATTCATTTATTTATTTATTTTTCTCACATAATGGCAAATGCATTGAACTCTTCCTTAGCGCATACTCAGTGCTATAGTTAAGGCTGACAGGTTTAAATATCTATTATAAAGAAATATACAGTGAACTCCCCTGCTTAGAATCAAGCCCAAATGTAACTATTTGTTTAAAGGTAATAAAAGGAAAATGTCCTTGATAAGGAGCGAAAATATATATACACTTTATTTAACACACTTAAGCTCTCTTATCTTCTATTTTTGTTATACTTAACAATGACCAAACAAAAACCAACACAGAAAAGTGTGTGTGTGGTGTTGGCTTAAGGGTTAGACTAGGATTCTAATTCCCCCTTGCCATTAACATGTTGTTTTGATTTTATTCATGAAAAATGGGGTTCTGTAACTTGTCTCACTCCTGAATCTGCGTTGTGACATTAACAATTCTAATCGCACTGTGTCTCTGATATAAAGTTGTTTATTTAACATTTTATTTGTTTTTATTTTTTTTATTTTTAATGAATTTATTTTTTTATATATTATTGCACTTTAGGGTCTGGGGTACATGTGAAGAACATGGAAGATTGTTGCATAGGTACACACATGGCAATGTGGTTTGGTGCCTTCCTCCCCATCACCTATATCTGACATTTCTCCCCATGCTGTGTCTCCCCAACTCCCTACTCCCCACTGTCCCTCCCCTATTCCCCCCCACAGACCCCAGTGTGTGATGCTCCCCTCCCTGTGTCCATGTGTTCTCATTGTTCAACACCCACCTATGAGTGAGAACATGCGGTGTTTGATTTTCTGTTCTTGTGTCAGTTTGCTGAGAATGATGGTTTCCAGGTTCATCCATGTCCCTACAAAGGAAACTGTATAATCTTCTCCAACATTTTGTCTCTTCGATTACTTGCCATCCACTTTTTGAGTTTCCAATAAAGAATGAATGCCTGAGAGTGAAGACGGAGTGCTCTCTTCCTAATTGCTTTGCAATGTAAACAGCACAGACATAGGGATGTCAACTGGACATAAAGTGTTACCATGATTACCTCTCACTTTTCATTTAATTTAAATATTCATTTCTTTTTACTCCCTTATTTTTGAAGCATCCCACAGAAAAAATGTTTAAAAACACCTAAGAACCCTGGGTAGGAAGATTGGATTACTTGGAGAAGCCCATTCAAATAGTGAACCACTTTCCTTACTTATTACCATTGGGCTGATAAATATACTGTAGGTAATTCACTGTTGTGTGGAAAAAAAAGGGTATCTGAACTTTATTTCTCACACCTCCCTGTTACAGGTGTAGAATGATCTAGTGCCACTTTAGTATACAGACAGCCTATTTTGTTTTTATAAACTGATCATTTAACAGATTTTGATTAATTAACACCACCTAATAGTAATGGAAATACTGAATGTTGAATATGTTTATGCTACTAAATAAGTCATTAAGTATATCTTTTATGCTAATGCTAATGGGAATTTTGAACTAGCTCTCACCAAGAACAATTATTTGTTCTTTTTTTCAGTTTTTACAACTTGCCTCCAAGTGATGCTTCATTTCAAAGTGAACCATATAAGTTTAAAGAGTTAGAAAGACTGCCTAATTTTATTAATTTTAATAAAATGAAAATAACTTAGAAAACAATTTCTAATCCCATAACTCTTGGATAATTAAATGTATGTCAAACAATTAAGTATCATTTAGAATTTAAGCCACAAGCAAATGTATTCAGACTCGCAACAGTGATGCCTATACCCTATGCTTTAAGATAATGGTGACAATTTAGGAATTACACAACTTGCAGAGGTCTTGCATTGTAAGTGTTTAAGTGGGTATATTTAATGGAAAAAGTTAATATATCATGAAAATTCTGCATGAGAGGATAGATCATTATTTTTCTGAAAATCATGAAATAGTTTGGATACTCTTCCTTGCCCAAATCTTATGTTAAAACGTAATCCCCAATGTTGGAGTTAGGCTCTGCAGGGAGGCATTTGGGTCATGGGGGAAGATCCCTCATGGCTTGGTGCTGTCCTCATGATAGTGAGTGAGTTCACTTCATTCAAGATCTGGACGTTTAAAATGTGGAGCACCTCCTCCCCGACTTGCTCTTACTTTTGCCATGGATATCTCTCCCCTTTTGCCTTTCACCGTTATTGTAAGCTTCCTGAGGCCTCCCTAAAGTTGAGCTCATGCCAGAGCCATGCTTCCTGTGCAGCCTGCAGAACTCTGAGCCAATTAAATCTCTTTCCTTTATAAATTATCCATCCTCAGATTTTTTTTTTTGACGGAGTTTCACTCTTTCAGCCAGGCTGGAGTAAAGTGACATGATCTTGGCTTTCCACAACCTCTGCCTCTCAGGTTCACAAGATTCTCCTGCCTCAGCCTCCTGTGTAGCTGGGATTATAGACACCCGCCACCACATTCAGATAATTTTTCTATTTTTTAGTAAAGACGGAGTTTGACCATGTTGTCCAAGCTGGTCTCAAACTCTTTACCTCAGGTGACCCACCTGCCTCAGCCTCCCAAAGTGCTAGGATTACAGGCTTGAGCCACCACCCCTGGGCTTAGGTATTTCTTCATAGCAATGCAAGAACAGCCTAACACAAACCAATAAGGCAGTTGTGACTGGAACCATTACATACAAGGCTTTAAGAAATTCTCTGGAATTTTAGGTATCATGGAAGTGCCTTCATAGAAAAATGACTTAATGTTGTTCAAATAGTTGTAAAATATTATGAGGAACCACATGGCACAGAACAGATATATATTTTAATTTTATTTCAACAAACCTTCAATTTTGAGTTTTATTCCTTATATGAGAACAATTTCAAGTATTCCTAACCTAATTTGTAGTAACACCACAATTTAGGAGGCCAAGGTGAGTGGATTACTTGATGTCAGGAGTTTGAGACCAGCCTAGCCAACATGGTGAAACCCTATCTCTACTAAAAATACAAAAAAATTAGCCAGGCATGGTGGCACATGCCTGTAGTCCCAGCTACCTG
>NW_016107819.1:1101673-1189451 GCF_001604975.1 Cebus imitator | reverse complement strand
TCCCTCCCTCCCTCCCTCCTTCCTTCCTTCCTTCCTTCCTTCCTTCCTTCCTTCCTTCCTTCCTTCCTTCCTTCCTTCCTTCTTTGCTTCCTTGCTCCATTCATTCCTTCCCTATTTTTTAAATTATAGCCAACTCAGGGAATCAGAGTTGTTTGAAGAATCTGTAAGACAGCATCAAAAGTGTAGTGCTTCTTGCAAAGAAGAAACTCAATATTATTACTTTTCTTTCCCTGTACTCACTCACCTCCCTTCACTTATCATCTAGGAGTACCTCCTTTTATGTTTCCTGAATCTTTATTACCTGGCTGACATGAAGAGATTTGCACCAAGGTATAATATATCCAAACTAAAATCCAATTTCCTGTGGCAGGCTCTCTGCATGTCTAGATTTTTCTTCGACTGCCCGTGTTTCTGTATCTGTGTGTTTTAAGGATTATTTTCTTCAGGGAATTCATAACTACTTTTAATCTTCTCTAGTAACAAACAGTGAGTTTGTTCATTTGTTTGATGCATATTTATTAAGGTATTCTGTGTCATATTTCATTCTAGATGATGAGAATACAAAGATGATCAAATTGGATCCCCACCAGTGGAGAGCTGGGTCTTGTGAACGTATAAATAAATTTATTTCTAATATTGCCTTTGCAAGCCAGTATTTACTTTTTTTACAGTTGGCATCCTGAAAACCTTGGTGTTTTAGCTTGACTTGAAAGAGTTTTGCTCAACAGTCAACAAAACCATGTATAGCCATGGAATCCTAAAAATTGCTTAAAAGCATCATAACAAGGTTTTTATTTTAATTTTTTACCAAAATGAGATTGTGGGCATTTCTTCAAATGAAAGGCAGAAAATAATTCAATATCTAAATTTCAGAGGCCCAAAATTTTAGTTACAAACCAAAATGTCTCTTTTTCAATATTAGTCCTTATAAATCTTTGGGTACTTTTGCTTCCAAAATATTGGCAGAGTTTAATTATGAACTCATTTGAAACATTAAGAACTTGGCATTTCATGTATTAGAAATTCACCTTGGGTCTTTGAACTTAACGAAATATGATTATTTCAATCTAAAGAGAACTCATGAATTACTCAAATTGAAACATGTGTGTAATATAACAAGACTCTTAATAATAGCTACTATATTTGCATTATATGTCAGATGCCATCCTTGGTGTATATTATCCCATTTAGCTATCACATTATGCCCACAAGATAGCCCAGTTTTTCAGATGAAATTAGTTTTGAAGAAAATTTGTTCAATTAGTATAATTTATCACTGGAAAGTCATTTAATTCTACATTGTACCTTATGTGATGATGACCATATTATTGATATTGATCTATATTTAAAGGTAATAGAAAATTGTATGTACCACATGGAAAAATGTCATTTTTTTTTTATTTTCATGGTACATAAAATAGCTACTCAGGAATCTATGGAGTCACCATAAATTCAATACCTAAACAGAGAAAAATTCTATAGAGTTAATATATGGAACTTTTTTTCAGTGAATTGCATGACAAGATAAAGTAGCAGGTCTAAATACAAAGAACAATCAAAGATATCTTAATAACTCTAATATGACATGAATTATCTGTGGTTTCTGTTAGTGACAAAGTCATAGCTACTTTTAGTGCTGTTGGCTTGTATTTATAATGGAAAGTAAGTCTGAATTTTTATTAAAGCCTAGTGAAAATAAGTATGGAATTGTTCCCACCTAAGTTTATACACATCAGGTAACTAACACCCGTTTTAACAGAAGCCATTGCACTGAGGTTATGTCAGGGAGGAGCTGGGAAAGAGCACAGTCTAGGAGCTAACTGGGGGTGACCTAGAGGCCTGAGTGAACTGCCTCAGGAAAAAGCACAGACACATGACAGCTTGATGACATCAAGCTCATCCATTAACAAATGTAAGTTTTTACAAAGATGGATAGAATCTTTGCATCATGGCTTTTTGTGTTTAGTAGGATCCCCATACTTGAGATATTAGTGGCATTCTGATATTCTGTTGTCTTTCTTATTTCCAGTATGGGATTATACACACTTCATTAACTTTTATATGTAGATATTGATACATACTATCAATGTGAATTGAAAATATTGAACAATATCAATTTATTTTCATAAATTTTTAAAATATATTTTTATTTTGCCTCCAAATCCACATTTATTTTGAAAAATAGAAGACATCACAGATAATTTAGCATTTCACATACCTTTTCCTGTAAGTTCTTAGTTATATATTAAACATGCTGAACCAAAGTGTTACTGGCGACACTTATATTTGCAACAGCTTAGTTTTTTGCTCAAGACATGTAATTTCCATGATGTTGAATAGGCACTCTTTTGTAAACTTGCCATCTGTATGTTTTTATGCTTGTAATTTTTCTTTTCACTTAACTGTATTTCACAGTGGCATTACTTATTTCATTGGCATTTTTTAAAGCTAAAATTTCAGTTTCCTTTTTCAGTTTATTAAGTTTTTCATCATGTATCTTTTCTATATGCTGGTCCTATTTTTTTAACCATGGTTTGTTTCTGATGATGTCTTAAGCTGCATTCTTTCAACACAAATAGGCTTTATTTTCATAGTCAACACTTAAGCCCAGAACCCTCTAGCTCTGTTATTTTCAACATGAGGCTTACATCCTGTGATCTATGACAACTTCTCCACATCTGAGTTCATTCTCTAGGACTGCTGTAACACATTACCGCAATAGCCTAAAACAATTGAAATTTATACTGTCGTAGTTCTGGGGGCCAGAAAGTCTGAAATTCAGGTGTGTGCAGGGCCATGGTCCTTCTGAAATCTCCAGGGAAGAAAACTTTCTTAAATCCTCCTAGCTTTTGGTGGTTGTCAGCAATCTTTGGTGTTCCCTGGCATGCAGCTGCTTTCAGTCCAATCTATGACTCAAGCATCATCTGGCCACCTTCCTGAATCTGCATTCAGATTCCACTCTTAATGAAGAAAACACCAGTCTTTGGATTATGGACAACCCTAATCCAATATTACCTCATTTTGACTTGATTACATGTGCAAAGACACGATTTCCTAATAATGGCACATTCACAAGTACCAGGAGATAGAATTTAACTATGTCTTATATTCGTTAGTTCATTATTGAAATGAACATTAAATAACATAAAATTAAATACTTTAAAGTAAAAAAATTAGTGGCAGTTAGTACATTCATGATGTTGTACGACCATCACTTCTGTCTAGTTCAAAAACATTTCCATCGCTTCAAAATAAAACCTCTAACTCATTAAGCAGTTTTTCCCAATGTCTCCTCTTGCCAGCCCCTGGCAAGTGGCAATCTACATTCTGTCTCTATGGATTGACCTATTCTGGATATTTCATATAAAACATATTATACAACATGTGACTTTTTGCATTAGAAGCCTTTCTTTCAACATTGTTTTCAAGGTCCATTCATATAATTGCATGTATTAATACTTCCTTTTTTTGGCTAAAATTCATTGTATGGATATACCACATTTTGCTTATCGATTTATCTGTTGATGAACATTTGAGCTCTTTCTACCTCTTTACTATTGTAAATAGTGTTGCTATGAACATAATATGTACATGTATTTGCTTGAGTTCAAATTTTCTATTTACTTGACTGTATAGCTAGGAGTGGACTACAGGGTTACATAGTATTTCTGTATTTTTCTTTTTGATGAACCACCAAACTGTTTACCACAGTGGCTGAATAATTTTGTACTCTCACCAGCAATAAACTAGAATATCAGTTTTTCCACATCTTTTGAACACTCAATATGTTCTCTTTTTATTATGATTATTGTAACCATACTGGTGGATATGCAGTAGGATCTCTTTGTGCATGTTCCTAATGGCTAATGATACTAAGAATCTTTTCATGTCCTTGTTGACCATTTGTATATGTTCTATGGATCAATGTCTATTTAGATCCTTTTTCTATTTTAAAAATTGGATTGTCTCTTTTTAATTCACCTGTAAGGGTTCTTCATATATTATGGATACTAGACCCTTATCAGATATGGGATTGTAATTCTATTTTATTTTGTGTGTTGTCTTTTTCTCTCTTGATAATGATCTTTGATACCCCAAGATTGTTCATTTTGATGAAATCCAATTTATCTGGTTTTTGTGTGTGCCTCTTTTGTTTTTTATGTCATATCTAACAATCTAATACCAAATCCAAGGTAATGAAGATTTGTTTAACCTGGAATTTTCTTCTAAGAATATATCTTTTTGGAGAGACATAATTCAACCCACAATGTGAGCCAAACATGATCTCTTAATTTGAGCTAGTGAGAAAGAACAATTTGAGCTAGTGAGAAAGAACAGTGTATTAGTCTGTTTTCAAGCTGCTGATAAAGACATGCCTGAGAATGGGAATCAAAAGAGGTTTAATTGGATTTACAGTTCTACATGGCTGGCGAGGCCTCAGAATCATGGTAGAGGGCCAAAGGCACTTCCTACATGATGACGGCAAGAGAAATAAGGAAAAAGCAAAAGCAGAATCCCCTGATAAACCAATCAGATCTACTGAGACGTATTCACTATTGTGAGAATAACATGGAAAAGACTAGCCCCTATGATTGAATTACCTCCTCCTGGGTCCCTCCCAAAACATGTAGGAATATTGGGAAATACAATTCAAGTTGAGATTTGAATGAGGACACAGCCAAACCATATCATTCTGTCTTGGTCCCTCCAAATCTTATGTCCTCATATTTCAAAACCAATCATGCCATCCAAACCTATCTACAAAGTCTTAACTAATTTCACCATTAAACCAAAGGTCCACAGTCCAAAGTCTCATCTGAGACAAGGCAAGTCTGTTCTGCCTATGAGCCTGTAAAACCAAAAACAAGCTTGTTACTTCCTAGATACAATGGGGTACAGGTATGGGATAAATACTGCCATTCCAAATGGGAAAAATTGGTAAAAGAAAGTGGATACAGGGCCCATGCATGTCACAAATCCAGTGGAGCAGTTAAATTTTAAAACTCCAAAATGCTCTCCTTTGATGCCAGGTCTCATGTCCAAGTCATGCTAATGCAAGAGTTGAGTTTGCATGGTCTCGTGCAGCTCAACCCCTGTGACTTTGCAGGGTACAACCTCTCTCATGGCTGCTTTCATAGGCTGGTGTTGAGAGTATCTGACTTTTCCAGGCACACAGTACAAGATGTCAGTGGATCTACCATTCTGAGACCTGGAGGATGGTGGCCCTCTTCTCAGAGCTCCAGTAGGCAGTGCCCCAGTAGGGACTCTTTGTGGGGGCTCTGACCCCACATTTCCCTTCTGCACTGCCATAGCAGAGGTTCTCCATGAAGGCCTCAACCCTGTAGCAAACTCTTGCCTGGACATCCAGACGTTTTCATACATCTTCTGAATTATTGGTGGTTCCCAAACCTCAGTTCTTTACTTCTATGCACCTATAGTCTCAACACCATGTGGAAGCTGCCAAGGCTTAAAGCTTCCACCATCTGAAGCAACAGCCCAAGCTTTATGTTGACCCCTTTCACATGGCTGGAGCATCTGGGACACAGGGCACCAAGTCCCTAGACTGCACGCATGGGGACCCTGAGTCTGACCCATGAAACCATTTTACCCTCCTGGGCTTCCAGGCCTGATCGGAGGAGATGCTGTGAAGTTCTCTGACATGGACTAGAGACATTTTCAACATGGTCTTGGGGATTAACATTAGGCTCCTTGATACTTATTCAAATTTCTGTAGCTGGCTTGAGTTTCTCCACAGAAAATGAGTTTTTCTTTTCTATTGTGTAGTCAGGCTACAAATTTTCCAAACTTATTCTCTATTTCTGTTATAAAACTGAATGCCTTTAACTGTACCCAAGTCACCTCTTGAATGATTTGCTGCTTAGAAACTTCTGGCAGAGACCCTAAATCATCATTCTCAAGTTCAAAGTTCTACAGATCTCTAGGGCAGGGACAAAATGCAGTCAGTCTCTTTGCTGAAACATAGCAAGAGTCACCTTTGCTCCAGTTCCCAACAAGTTCCTTATTTCCATCTGAGACCACCTCAGATGGACCTTATTGTTCATATCTCTATCAGCATTTTGGCCAAAGTCATTCAACAAATCTCTAGGAAGTTCCAAACTTTTCTGCATTTTCCTGTCTTCTTCTGAGCGCTCCAAATTGTTCCAACCTCTGCTTGTTACCCAGTTCCAAAGTCACTTCAACATTTTTGGGTATCTTTTCAGCAACACCCCACTCTACTGGTACCAGTTTACTGTGTGAGTCCATTTTCAAACTGCTGATTGTAGTAACAGAGTGAGATAGAAGGAATCTGCCACACACTGAGCTCCAAATTGAGTCCTTTTATTAGCTGGCGACTGAGAGATTGCTAATGCTCAAAGTTCTCTCAGCCCTGAGGAAGGACCTTGATTATTTTTTATACTTTGATTTAGGCAGATGAAGGAGTACATAGCTGAAGTGGAATTTTACAGAAGCAGAAAAGCAGGTTAGAGGAAAGGGCTGTGGGCACAAGTGTTTTCCATACAATCACCAAGAATGGGGGTGATCAGGCTTTTGCTACACAATGATAAAAGGGAAATTTTTTTTTTCTTACAATAGCAAGGGGAGTATGCCAAGCAGGATGCAGTTACAATGGTTACAAGTGTTAGGAACAGTACACTTCAACACTTCAAAGTACAGCATGACCCAGTTATGCACTCAGAGGGGCTGTGGTAGGGATGGGGAAGCTAGGCTGGGATTTACAGCTAAGATGGAGTCAGTGATGCTAGCTCAGGGTAGATTATTACATAATAAAGACATATCCAAAACTGGGAGGAAAAAGAGGTTTAATTGGACTTACAGTTACAACATGGCTGGGGAGGCCTCAGAATCATGGGGTAAGTGAAAAAAGGTACTTCTTACTTGGTGGCATCAAGAGAAAATGTAAAAGAAGCAAAAGCAGAAATGCCTGAAAAATCCATCAGATCTTGTGAGTCTTATTCACTATCAAGAGAATAACATGAGAAAGACTGGCCCCCATGATTCAATGACCAACCCCTAGATCCCTCCCACAACATGTAGGAATTCAGGGAGATAAAATTCAAGTTGAGACTTGAATGGGGACATAGCCAAACCATATCAAATGGGGAAATGTAAAAAGAGAGGCTACATTCTATGTCTTCCTGTGTGTTATCCAGAATAAAACATCACTTACTGCTCTTAATCCATTGGCTGGTACTTAATTCTACCTCATAGTCAAATTCAGGAGAAGATAGGGTGGTTAAAGCATAGTTTAACTTTATGCCTATAAGATCAACAAAGTTCTATTACTGTGAGAAAAAGTGTACTTGGAAAACTAGGTATCTTTGCCACAGTTGAATAAATGTTTTGGGGTTATATTTTTTACATTTAATATTTTGTTGACAATATCCTTTTATAAGATGAAGGTTCCTGTGCACACCTTTGGGGCCAATGTAAGCTCCCCTCTCTTGTTTTATTTGTGTGGATGATGAAAGAATAACTGTTTGTTCCTTGAAATTAAACAACCAGACCATCTAAATTTTAACAATTTTGTATCCAATCTTTTAAAGTGTACTGTGACATTTTAATCTGCAGATTCTGACTTATTTTTATAACGCTTTTTATTTCATTTTCATTTCCATTTCCAGTTGGGGATTCTACTTTTGGAACAACAATTATATTTAGTTTTCGTCTGTGACTGCTCAGTTCTTTGCTGTTTCTACATTACTTATTAGTTCAGTAGAAATAGTGTTTTAATCCCTCAATTGTTTCCTTGACTTTGCACTATTCTTTTTAAAGTTTCACTTTGATGTCTTATTATCTCATTTTTTATTTCTTGTTTTATTAAATTGCATTCTATTTATTCAATATATTGCTGAATATTTTCTGGATAAATTATTCCTTGTATTTTCTTTTTAACAAAATATCTGTTTGCTTGTTTTGCCTTTTCCATTTTTCCTCTACCCTCTATCAAAGAAGCTTTACATAGATGTATTAACATATTTAAAAAAATAACTCTATTTAAAGTGGAGAGCTCTAAGTAGACTATATATTTTTTTTTCCACTGGACCCTTTAGGCCAAATAGAGAAATCTAGCACTAAAAGGCAGATGTATATATATTAACAGTCTATTTCTGTTGCTATATTTTAAATGGATTCATCTTGACCCCCATTTTATCATGTTGAAATTTTTTTTCCTTTATGGGGAGATACCATTTGAGAGCTAAGTCTCCTCTCATCTAAAGGACTGAGTAAGTATGGGGAAAAGATGCTGTCACTGATGTCTATGGGCAAAACTGGTTACCAGACTTAAAATTTATCTTGTCTTTTAAGGCCTTGTTATGTGCCCTGTAACTTTTCCTAGTTTTCTTCTTTTGCATTTTAATCTTAAGGCACATTTCTACTACTTCAAAATGAGTGCAAAATGGTAGGTTGAAGGGGGCTTTGGGTTATGAACTCATTGCATTGAGAGTAAACATTAATTTTTAATGGCTCATTGCTCATTCAGATGTCATTTCCCACAACTCCCACTCCTTTGGGTTTTATTTTCTTCTTGGTCTTCTGTTTGACTACATTTCCTTTTATTGTTGGCAATAAATAAGTCTGAACTTTTGCAATCCTAATTTTTCTCTTCAACTATCCTCCCAGCATGAAATTGAGAGCCACAGCAAATTCCAGCAATATTTCTGGACCATGGTTAGAGGAGGATGGTAACAGGATTGGGCTTTTTAAGAAATGGAACTTTCTGTACATCAAACCAGATTTGGTGACACTTTCTTCCTTTTAGACACACTCTGAATTGGGGGTAGGTTGTGACATTTCTCAGGTTTATGTTTTCTCGCCTGTCTTCCTGGAATGTTTCTAGAGGGCAGATGATATGGTTAGGCTTTGTGTACCCACTCAAATTTCATCTTGAACTGTAATCCCCATAATCTCCATGTGTCAAGGGAGAGGCAAAGTGGAGGTAATTGAATCATGGGGGTGCTTTCCCCTATGCTGTTCTCATGATAGTGAGTGAGTTCTCATGAGATCTCCTGCTTTTATAAGGGGTTCTTCCCCACTTTGCTCTACACTTCTTCTTCCTGCCACCTTGTAAAGAAGTTGCCTTGCTTCCCCTTCACCATCTGCTGTGGTTGTAGGTTTCCTGAGGCCTCACAAGCCATGTTGAAATGTGAGTCAATGAAACCCGTTTTTAAAATAAATTGCCCAGTCTCCAGCAGTTCTTTGTAGCAGGGTGAAAATGGACATATACAGTAAATTGGTACCACAGAGAGTGAGGTGCTGCTCTAAAGATACCGAAACTTGTGAGAGTGACTATGGAACTGCATAACAGACAGAGACTGGAATACGTTGGAGGGCTCAGAAGAAGCTAGGAAGATGTGAGAAAGTTTGGAACTTCCTAAAAACTTGTTGAATGATTTTAACAGGAAAAGCTAATAATGGTGTGGACAATGAAGTCCAGGCTGAGATAGTCTCAGATGGAAATGAGAAACTTCTTAGGAACTGGAGCAAAGGTCACTCTTTCTATGCTTTAGCAAAGAGCCTGGCAGCATTTTGCCCCTGCTCTAGAGACCTGGGGAACTTTGAATGTGAGGTAGATGATTTAGGTTATCTGGTAGAAGGAATTTCCAAGAAGAAGCATTCAAGAGAAAGCAGAGAATAAAAGTTTGAAAAATCTGTAGGCTGCTAAGGCATTAAAAAAGACAAAACCATTTTCTGGGGAGAAATTCAAGCCAACTGCAGAAACTTGCATCAGTAGAAAGAAGCCAAATGTTAATAACCAAGACAATGGGGAAAATGTCTCCAGGGCATGTCGGAGGTCTTCATGGCGGCCCGGCCCATCACAGGCCCAAAGGCCTGGAGAAAAAATGGTTTCCTGAGCCAGGCCCAGGGCCTTGCTGCTTCGTGGAGTCTGGGACTCGGTGCCCTGCATTCCACCTGTGGCTAAAAGGGGCCAATGTACAGATCAGGCTGTTGCTTCTGAGGGTTCATGCCCTAAGCCTTGGTGGCTTACTCATGGTGTTTGGTCTGTGGGTGCAAACAAGTCAAGAATTGAGGTTTGAGAGCCTCCACCTAGATTTCATAGTATGTATAGGAATGTCTGTATGTCCTGGAAAAAGTTTGCTGCAGGGGCAGAGCCCTCATGGAGAACCTCTGCTAGGGCAGGCAGATGGGAAATATAGGGTTGGAGTCTCCACAGGGTCCTTACTGAGGCACTGCCTAGTGGAACTGTGAGAAGAAAGCCACCATTCTGCAGACCCGATAATGGTAGATATACTGACAGTTTACACTATGCACCAGGAAAAGCTGTAGATGCTCAACACCCACCTGAGAAAGCAGCTGGGTGGGGCCTGCACCCTGCAAAGCTATGGAGGCAGAGCTGTTCAAGGCCATTGGAGCATCCCCCAGCTGGGCTCATGACCTGGATATGAGAACTGGAGT
Source organism: Cebus imitator (assembly GCF_001604975.1). Taxonomy (NCBI): domain Eukaryota; kingdom Metazoa; phylum Chordata; class Mammalia; order Primates; family Cebidae; genus Cebus; species Cebus imitator. The sequence goes on along the minus strand of NW_016107819.1, from coordinate 1,179,014 downwards.
CATTATGGAGCTTTAAGATTTGATTGCCCTGTTGGATTTTGGCTTGCATGAGGCCTGTAGCCCTTTCATTTTGACCATTATTTCCCATTTGGAATGGGTGTGTTTACCCAATGCCTGTAACCTGATTTTATCAAGGAAGTAACTAACTAACTTGCTTTTGATTTTAGAAGCTTATAGGTGGAAGGGATTTGCCCTGGTATCAGATGAAACTTTGGACTTTTGGGTTAATGCTGGAATGAAGTAAGACTTCAGGGGACTTTTGGGAAGGCATGACTGGTTTTAAAATTTAAAAGGGACGTGAGATTTGGGAGGGGCCCGGGGCAGAATGATATGGTTAGGCTTTGTGTCCTCACCCAAATAAAATCCCCATAATCCCCATGTGACAAGGGAGAAACCAGTTGGGTGGAATTGAATCATCGGGGCAGTTTCCCTCATGCTATTCTCATGATAGTGAGTGAGTTCTTTTGAGATCTGATGGCTTTGTAAGGGATTTTTCCCTACTTTGCTTGGCACTTCTCTTTTATGCTGCAATATATGCTGCAATATGAAGGACATGTTTGCTTCCCCTTTTGCCGTGATTATAAGTTTCTTGAGACCTCTCCAGCTGTGCAGATCTGTAAGTTAATTAAACCTGTTTTCTTTATAAATTATCCAGTTTGGGCAGTTCTTTGTAGCAGTGTGAAAACAGACTAATGCAGTAGATTTGAGTTATGTGTACCTTCACCAGGCTGAGTGGCGCACATTCTTGAAAACTTTGTTTGACTTATCCTTAACCTTTGCTTTGATTACTCCCTAGTCATATAGACATTTGGTAGATGGGGGTCACCTGAACTGAAGTAACATTCTACCAGTAAGGAAGAAGTGTTGTTGAACAGTTTTGGGGTAGATGATCAGCAGTGCTGACCAAGATCTAAAGCTGACAAATCTCACTTTATAAAGAGATCTCTATAGCTACACACCAGCATCTCTATTTCTGTAACCATATCTTCAGTCCTAAAAGTTTAAGAGAATTTGTGAAAGATAAAATAAGATACTTTTGTAACCTACCAATTAAGAAAAATTAAAATGAAGAAGTAAGAGTAATTAAAGTCGTTGAGGATATGAAGGAAAGATGGCAACTTTCTCAGTCATAGCTGCTTTGAATGTTAAGTTAATACAAAATTTTCAGAAAGTAAATTTGTCGACATGTATTAATAAAACTCTTAAAATGTGCATATCCTTTGAATTAAATATTTCACTTGCAGATATTTATATAAAAGTTATAACTAAGCATCTGTGCAAAAATAATATATAAGGATGTTCATTGTAGTATGTTATTTAATACCAAATAATTTAAAACCAAGAATGAAGGTAAAGACATTTTGGTATATGTCTATAATATGACTATGCAACATCAAACAAGATGATGTAGACACTACATTTATTTGCTACTGATTGAGCATTTGCTATGTTATTTACGTATATTATTACAGTTACTAATTTAATGAGCCTTGTGAGTAAGTAATGCCATCAACCTCATTTTATAAATGATATGCAGATAGTTACATGATTAAAAAGAGGGTTACAGTAAAGGATTGTGTACTTTAAATCTTATCTTCTTACAGCAAAATGGAAACTTAATTGAGGCATAACTGACCTACAATAAGCCACATACATTAAAATTGTATAAGTGTGTATGTTTTGTCATATTACAAACATATAAAACTATTAACACCATCAAGAAAGTGAACATTATTCATCACCTACAAAAGTTTCCTTCTGTCCTTTTGTTCTTTTCTCCTGCTCCCCCTCTTTTTCACATCCACAAACAACCACTAATCCAATTTATCACCATACATTTGTATCCATTTTCTGAATTTGTTTCTATAAAGGAAATCAAATAGCATGTATTTTATTTCTGTCTGACATAATTATTTTCAGATGTGCTCATGCTGTAGTATCAATAGTTTAGTCATTTTTATTGTTGAATAGAATTCCTATATATTAATAGCAAGAAAACTACTCATCTGTTGGTATATATTTGGGCTGTTTCTAAATTTTAGAAATTATACAGTGGCTATGAACATTCCTGTACAGATCTTTGTTTGGATGTATGCTCTTATTCCTCTTGGACAAATACCTATGAATGGATTTTATAGGTTTTATGGTGAATGTACATCTAACTTTTTAACCTACTACCAAACTGTTTATCAGGGTGGTTGTGTTCTTTGGCATTTCCATCAGCAGCAGTGTATGAGAGTTCATTTTGTTACTCATTCTCTCCAACACTTGGTATGGTCAGTCATTTTAATATTAGCCATTCAAATAGAGTGCTGCTGGTCTCATTTTCTTTTTATTGTATAATTCTCTAATAAGTAATGATCTTCAGTATGTTCTATGAGATTATTTATTATCAGTATATGCTCACTGGTTACATGTCTATTCAAATGATTTACCCCTTTTTAAGGTTTCCTTTTTATTGCTCAGTTTTGAGTGTTCAGAAAGTATTCTGGATACAAGTATTCTATTATAAAAGTGATCTTCAAGTATTTTCTTCCAGTCTGTAGATGATTTTTATTTTCTTAACATGGTGTTTCAAGAAGCAGAAGTTTTACATTTTGATGAAGTCACATTTATAATTGTTTTTTATGGATTGTAATTGCAGTATGAAATCCCAAAAAATCTTTGCTTAACCCAAAATTATAAAACATTTCTCCTATATTTTCATGCAGATATTTTATACCTTTAGTGTTTACATTTATACATGTAATACACTTCAAGGATATTTTTATAAAGTGGGAGTTACAGCTCAACATTTAAAAAATATGGATATTGCATTTTTACATCACCAACTATTGAAAAGACTATTGTTCCCCTGTTGAAAATCTTTTGCTCCTTTGTCAAAAATCTGGCCATATGTGTGCATGCATTTCTAAAATCAATATACTGTTACATTGCTATTTTTAATATTTAGTACCACATTGTCTTGAATACTCTACATTTGTAATAAGGTTTGAAACTAGATAATAGCAGTCTTCTCACTTCATTAGCTTTTGCACAAGTTTGACTCTTGTAGGTCCTTAATATTTCCATATGAATTGTGGAATATGCATTTTAAGTTTTATTATAAATTCTGCTGGGATATAGAATGTGACTGGCTTGAATCTGTAGGTCAATCTGGGGAAATGACATGTTAACAATATTAAATTATGGTGTATAGCTCTATCTATTTAGGTCTTCCTTAATAACTCCCAGCAATGTAAGTATAGTTCAGTTTACAGGATTTTACATTTTTGTCATATTTACTGATAGGTATTTTCATAATTTAAATGCTTTGGTATATGAAATTGTATTTTTTTAAATTTTGTTTCCAATTGTTCAATAGAATATAGAAATGTAACTGGTTTGTGCATATTTATATTTTATCCTGTAACTTTTCTAAACTTACCTATTAATTCTGTTAGCATTTTTGGCATTAGATTTTATACATAGATGATCAATCATGCCATCTGTGAATAAAGATGGTTTTATTTCTTCTTTTTCAAAGTGAATGCCATATTTTCTTACCTTTTTACACTGGCTAGACTTGGTAGTGTAAAATTGAATAGAAGTAGAGAGAGTGGAAATTGTTATATTTCACTAATATTAAGGGAAAATAATTCAGTCTTTCACTTTTAATTTACATTTTCTTTTTAGTTCATTGAGCGTTTTTATCCTGAAAGTGTGTTGGATTTGGTCAAATGCCTTATTTGGATCTATTGAGATGATTACATATTTCTTTTTAATTCTTTAATGATATTAGAATGTTTACATAAGCATGATTCCTAGGGGAGATTCTACTTGATCATGGTACATTATCCATTTCATATATTGATTCATTCTGTCTCTTTCTGGATGGCTTCAACTGTTATGCCTTAAACCACACCATCCTTTCTTACCACCATGTCTAAGCTGCCACTAATCCATCCAGTGAATTCGCCAGCTGTAATACTATAATTTTCATCTCCTGCTGTTATACATAACTTCTTTGTCTTCTTATCTGTACTTAACTTTTTGAACATACAGAATACAGTCATAATAATTGTTTTACTGTTGGCTATTAATTCCGATATTTTGTCAGTTGTGAAATGGTCTCTATTTCTCAGAGTAATTTATATGTGAATTTTGCTTACTTTAGTGAGGTTAAACATGTTTTCAGATGCCTAAGTGTCAGTTCTATATTTTTAAAATAGATTTTCTGTTAAAGTCTTCTTTTTCCCATTTTTTTCTTCCATCAGATTTTGGGGCTTGTCACACTATTTTAAAGTCTTTACATATTAGTGATATTGGTCCCTTACCTGTGATCTATGCCGCAAATAATTTTTCAAGTATTTTCCTTTTTATCTGAGTGTGTTTATGGTGTGTTTGTCATGCTTTCTATTAAAAAAAATCATTTTAAGTAGTATAATGTACCAATGCATCTTCCACAAGTAAGTAATGAGTGACTGCCAGGAAGTGATTGCTTCATAGGACGCCCGCAAAACACCCATAATGGCAAAAGTTCACATGCTCAGGTGAGGACTACAAGGAGTCTTATTCTGCTGCTAGAATTAGGAACATAAGGCTTATGTTTAAGCCCATAACTCCTTTTCTTCAAAGCTAAAAAACTAAATTAGGGTCCTTTACCTAGTGAGCTAAATGGTCGGGACAGGACTTATTCACGTCTCTCCAGAAAGTAAGACCTTGTTTTAACTGTTTATAAAATTTATTCTTCTAGTGTTCCTTCTCCTGTTTTATTTCTCCAGAAGGCCATAGGATAAAGAAGGAAGACAGTGTGCTAACAAAGTCAGCAGTAAAATATGATGAAAAATGTGTCTGCAGTTTGAGGATGCATACTGAGAAATGCCTTTCACATGAGGCACACATGCCTTTGGTTAATATAAGCCCCTCCCTGGGTGCACTAGTAAAAAGGCTGTAGTTTCCTGATTAAAAAAATCTCAGAACAACTCCCAGCATGTGCATATTTCCCCCTTCTCACCTGTAGTGGTAAAACCCAAGTCTGCATATTATACCTACAGCAATAAACAAGGTTCCCCAGATTTGAATTATATTGCGGATACACTGTAAAGCAGGTTTATTCACTGAAGCCTTGACAGCCTGAAGGCAGTGATTTTGGATTGAAAACTAAAAGCTGAGGAGAGCTATGAGAACATTAGAACAAGGAGCTGGGCTGGAAAAGTTGTCTGCTAGGAACCAAGAAGTAACTGGTCTTTAAGACAAATAAGGGGTATTTGTAGAACAGGAGTGGGATGATTCACACCTCCATGGAGACTTAAAAATGGTCACAATGCCTTTGTAGGATTTTGGCAAGACATTCAAAATACCAGAAAATGGTGAAGAGTGAGAGAGAACAGAATGAACAACTGAATGGGGTTGGCCATGGGGAGAAACTTGGAGAAAACCCTCTCTTCCTGCTATGTGTACCATCAGAATTGAACCAGAGGAAATGTTAACAGGTCTCCAGTTACTTTGGGGTGAATCTTTGAGGGATTTTAAAGAAACTCCATTTTCCTCCAACCAGACAATCTTGTCCTCCTCCACACTTCACCCACACCACACATAATCATCATGGAGGTGTCAGCAATGATGCTTTGGGATATTTAAGCCACTCCAGCGTTCCACTGTCTGGAGGAGAAACTTGATAACCAAACAAAGCCTAACAATGTGGCACTCCATTGCCTAGAGAAGAGTTATATTATACATAAGGAAGGTAGGAACCCCGGAGATGACCATTGCTTGGCTTCAATATGAATGAGACACTTGGCAAATAGTATAGCACAGACATTGAACAGCCAACCACACATGCAGAACAACCAATCATAAGCACAGACCAACAAAACTCAACCTTGGAACAACTGATCACAAGCGCTCTAGAAGAAATTAAAGAGAGAATGACTCCCTGCCAATGTGAGTACAGAGGCAGTGACAAGATCAGATGACCCTGCCCATACTATTCTACCCTATAGATTCTCCACCGAAGACTCCTACATTGTCCTTTCCTAGCATAAGTGCCCCCACTAAACCACTTTCTTCTCAAGGTTCCTATCCAGTCCTCAATCTCTTCTCCCAGATGAATGCCTTTCTGTGCTCGCTGTGCTGCCTTTCCAGGTACATGAGACAGCCAAAAGGGTAGAAATACCCCTGCAAGCATGTGCAGACCAAAGATCCTCCAAAATATCTATCACTCAATCAAGAAAACACAAGACCTAAACAAAGTCTACAATATTTATGTGTTACCACCAGCTGAATATAGTTAATCAAAGTAAGAGACAGACTGCTGGAGCATAACCAGGAAATCCCAGTCAATTTCACTGCTCCTATGCTGAGTCTCAAAGGAGACTGTGGAAACATGGCCAACCACTTAGAGACCAATTGTTATACCAAGATGATACATTTGTTATTGTGTAGTTTGGGTTCCTTGTGTATTTTAGATATTATTCCTTTATCTGATGTGTGATTTGGATTTTTTCTGTCAGTCTAGGGCTTGTCTCTTTACTTGTTTTATTTGCTGTGCAGATGCTTTTTAGCTTGATGCAATCCCATTTGTTTATTTTTGTCTATTAAAGTAATTAAAATAAAATCAGAAAGATATAAAAACATACGTGTGTCTCTTCCTGTTCCCTGACAGTGTGGATGGGGAGGTGAAGGGAAAAGGGAGATGTGTGAATAGAGGGATGTGAGGTCTTGCAGGATTAGGGCCAGAGCAGCGGGTCCACAGTTAACCAGACATTTCTCCTTAACATATTATCCCAAAGGCAAAGAAGAAAGAGATTTGCTGTTTCTGCATTACTCTCTCTGTGTGTGTATGTGTGGGCCTGTGTGTGTGCACATTCTGTGAGGAGGGCAGTGTTGAGATGTGCTTTGTGTTCAGTAACAATGAACCATCCCCCCCAAAAAGGCAGACTAATAAATTATCTCCAGGCAACATATCTCATAGTGGTATTTATTGCATGTCACTCTATAGGATAAGAAAATAAAGGCCCTCAGAAAGATCGGAAGTGTCAACCTAGTGAATGTCATTGACAGCATCCCTAAACACTGAACTAATGGTGACTGTTGGCCATACATCACTAACAAGGACGCTTTATTGCTAAGATATTTAGGGCAAAGCAGTGGCCTACCAAGGGTGGAACAGTGGGATTGGTCCACCCCTAATTAAGGTGATAGAGGGGAACATTGTCTATAGCAAATTTTAATAGAAGAATGAAACAGTATGAGCTGGTCTTTCTTATTATCATCTCTATACACCAGCATTTGTAAATAATTTTAGTCATTACTTTTTACCTTTCCTCCTCCCAAAACTTTCTGTCTGGGGTGATAGTGGAGGATTTTTACATCAAGTATAGCAGGCTCAGTTAATCACATTCTCTGAATTAATTGTTCAGAACTCCCTGCTGTTTATTTATTCACTCATCTTTTTCTCTTTATTTCCACTACCCAGTGCCCTTCTTCTTCTCTTCAAGTCAACCATTCTAATAAATTTTATCTATATTGTTTCTCTTGCCTGAGTGTTAATAAAATGCATACTTGCAGTGTGTGGACATACATTTTAAATTTATGTATGTGTTATTACATATCATTGTTTCTTACTGTTTCACTCAGTATTATTTTTAAGATCTATCCATGTCGCTATGTGAATATCTAGTTTGTTATTTTTTCTCTGGTAACTGAACATTTTGGATATGCTATTTTTTGCTAGGTAAACTTTAAATGATATTTGGATTTTATGTAACACAAAACATTTTTACTAGGTTAAATATATCTTAATTGCCTACCAAGTGACATTTTAGTTTGAAATTGAAATTCAACTTAATATTTTGATAATACCAATCAAGTAATCAAATATTTCTTATAACAATAATGAATTAAAGTAAGGTAATTTTACATGTATGGGTTCTTAAAAATATTTGACTTAATTAGGTTGGAATGAGATTTATCTGTTGAATAATTATTATATTTCAACTAACATTTTCTGAAAAAATATAGCAATTGAGCTTGAGGCAGTTATTGGACTCAATTAGTCAGAAAGAATATCTGGTGATTATTTTGATTCCATAATAGCGTAATAGTTAAATTGGTTGTTTTCTATCTAGATCTACGTGACATCAGGAAAATTTTTGTTCCCAGCCAAAGGGCGAAACTAACATGTTTACTTTTATGGATTTGAGAGAGAAAAATAGTGGCTCTGATTCTTCCTATAAATTACTTGAATATAGAAACTTCCTTAGTGCTCAATTACTTGAATTGATTAGAAGTCTAGTTTACACATGAAGAGAAGCAATAAAATGCAGTCCAGTTCTGTCATATTGGTCATGTTGATATTGCTGCTTTGTTTTAGGAAGACGTTGTCAACAGGAAGAATCACTAGGTATTTTGTGTGAGGCAGAGTAGCAGAAGGCTCCGTTTTTGTGCCAAGAAGGAATTAAACTTAGTTTTGTAACTTCAATTGTTACTAAGTCATAGATGATCATGCCTTTTAACGTTTCTTCTTCAGATTTCTGGGCAGGCTAAATGACCTCAGGAAACAAATAATGAACAACAGCAGAAACACTCTCCTGAAACACCTATGCATGAGCACACACACACGCACAGGCACACATACACAGAAACAGAAGCTACTCTTAAACATGTGGAAGGAAGGCATATATCAAATGTGTGAGAATAGATGCTCACCTCTGAGTGGCTGCAGTGCTTTCTGTTTTATTTATTCTTATTTGTTATTTTTAAAGATAATTTCTTCAATAATTGATACTAGGGAAAATGGATATCCATATTCAGAATAATGAAATGAGAAAATTAGGCCCCTATCTCTCACCATATGCAATAATTTTAAAAATTTATATTTTTTATTTTTGTGGATACATAGTATGTATATATATTCATGGGGTACATGAGATGTTTTGGTAGAGTCATGCAATGTATAATAATCACAACATTGGAAGGGGGTATCCATCTTCTCAAGCATTTATTCTTTGTGTTACAAGCAACTCAATTACACTTTTTTATTTTTAAATGTACAATTAAGTTATTATTGACTACAGTCACCTTATTGTGCTATCAAATACTAGGTCTTACTCATTCTTTCAATGCTTTTGCACCCATTAACCTCCTTCTCCCTAGCGTCCCCCCCACTACTCTTCCCAACCTCTGTTAACCATCCTTCTACTCTCTATGTCCATGAGTTCAATTGTTTTGATTTCTAGATCTCACAAACAAGTAAGAACATGCTGTGTTCATCTTTCTGTGCCTGGTTTATTTCACTTGACATAATGATCTCCAGTTCCATCCATGTGGTTGCAAACGACAGCATCTCATTCTTTTTATGGCTAAATAGCATTCCATTTTGTATATGTACTACATTTCCTTTATCCATTCATCTGTTGATGGACACTTAGGTTAATTCCAAAGCTTAGCTATAGTGATCAGTGCTGCAACAAACCTGGGAGAACAGATGTTCTTCAATGTATTGATTTCCTTTCTTTTGGGTACACACTCAGCACTGAGATTGCTGGATGGCATGGTAGCTCCACTTTTTGGTTTTGTGAGGAACCTCCAAACTGTTCTCCACAGTGATTGCATTAATTTACATTTCCACCAATAATATATGAAGGTTCCCTTTCCCCTACCTTCTCGCCAGCGTTTGTTATTATCTGGGTTTTGGATATAAGCCATTTTAAATAGAATGAGATGATATCTCATGTAGCTTTGTTTTGCATTTCTCTGTAAAGTAAGGCACTTTTGCACTTCATCGAAGAAAAACATCACCTAAACAGGCATATTATTGAGATACATCTCTATGGATCTGACTTTCCAAGCATCCACTTTAGGTAATATATAATATCTTTCCACCTCATGCGCACGCGCGCGCGCACACACACACATACACACACACTCACATGCACACGTGCATACACGCACACAGGTGGATTTACCTATTGACAGCTAGTGCAAATATTTAAATACGTGTCTACAAAAACTTTAATGTTTGACTTTTGAGGAACAATGAAGTTGAGTTAATTTTGAAAATGCGTCCGTGCACATCAGTGAGTATAATTCATAGCAAAGCAACTGGCATGTCTGGGACCCTAGGTGATTGTTATGTTTAAAGATGACCCTGGCCACTGCAAGCCTTTCACTTAGGAATACTTGAGAGATTGTAGCTGCTGGGAAACATTGCACATCCTTGCTTCCTCGAAGTTGACATAATGGACTATTACAAAGTTTTCTCTTGGTGTAAATTAAGAAGTCATCAAATAATTGAATGAATGACAGATGGAAGAAACCTCAGAGATTATCTAATTCACCACCCTTATTTAACAAATAGGTGATACGTCATTGTAGTTTTAGTTTGCATTTCTCTAACGAATAGAGATGTTGAGTATTTTTTCATGTATCTGCTGGCCATTTTTATGTCTTCTTTTTAGAACTGTCTATTCAAGTCCTTTGCCCAATTTTCAATAGGTTTATTTGTTTTCTTGTTTCTTCTTTATTTGTTATCGAGTAGTCTGAGTTCCTCGTATATTTTGGATATTAGCCCTTTATCTGATGTAAGATTAGCAAATATTTTCTCCCAATCTGTGGGATGTCTTTTTACTTGATTGTTTCCTTTGCTGTTCAGAAGCTTATTAGCTTGATGCATTCCCATTTGTTTATTTTTGCTTTCATTGCCTGTGCTTACAAAGCTATATCCAGGAAATCACTGCCAGGACTAATATCTTGGAGTTTTCCCTTATATTTTCTTCCAGTAGTTTTATAGTTTCAGGTCTTATGTTTAAGTCTTTAAGCCATTTTGAGGTGATTTTTATTAAAATGGAAAGAAATATAACAAGTGTTGGTGAGGATCTGGACAAAAGGGAACCTTCATACACTATTGGTAGGAATGTAAATTAGGGTAGCCATTTTTGAAAACAGGATGGAGATTCCTCAAAAAACTAAAAATAGAACTACATATGATCCAGCAATCTCACTTCTGGGTATATACCCAAAAGTATTGAAATCAATCTGTTGAAGAGATGTGTCTGATCCCCCATGTTTATTGCACCTTATTCACAATAGCCAAGATACAGAAAGAACCTAAGTGCCCATTAACAGATGAATCAATTTTTATAAATTGTGTCATTTGCAACAAATTAAATAAATGTAGAGAACATTATGTTAAATGAAATAAGCCAAGCACAGAATGCAAATGCTGTATGATCTCTCTTACATGTGGAATCTCAAGCAGTTGATACCATGAAAGTAGAGAGCAGAATTGTATTTACCAGAGGCTAGATCAGGTTATTGGACAGGGAAAAGAAAAAAAGTTGGTCAATGGGTGCAATGTTTTATTTGCATAAGAAGAATAAGTTCTGTTTATTTATTGTACATCATTGTGACTACAGTTAATAATAATGTATTATATATTTTAAAATAGCTAAAAGATAGAATTGTAAAAGATGTTACCACAAAAAATGATAAATACTTGAGGTGATGAATATGCTCATTAGCCTTATTTGATCATTCCACAATCTAAACATGTACTGGAATATCACATTGTCCCTCATAAATATAAACTATTATTTCTGAATTACAAATAAAATTTTAAAAACAGGAAAACTGAGGCCTCAGGAAGAGATATAATTTACTCAGGGTCACACAGTAAATTAGTGAAAGAATCAAGTTTTCAGAATAAATAGTTGTCCACAGAATAAGTCTCTAAATAGAACTAGTCTAGTACTTCTCAAGCAGACAAAGCCTACATCCTCCAGATGTTCATAAGCTGTACTGTTCACTTTCAGAAAACTGCAGGTAAACTTTTAGTTAAAATCAAAATAAGTAGTTTGTTGACTGCATGTACCCTTTCATGAACATGAGGCAATTTCAGTCAATTCAGTGTGTGGTAGATTCCAATTCAACAAAAAGTTTTTAGAAAGAGATGCATTGTAAAAGCTAGGACAGCTTAAGCACCGGCGACAAATGAATGATTTATATGTTAATGACATTCCCAAATCTCTATGAAGTGACACAAATCACACACTATGTGTTTGTATTCCAGAGATGCCGTGTGTATGTGTGTGTGTGTGTGTGTGTGTGTGTGTGTGTAAAAAAGAGAGTGGGAGTAGAGAAAAAGAGACACAATAATGTAAGACTTGTTTTAGTAGGTATTGAACTCTACAAAATGTTAAATTCTAAAACATATGTATTCCTGGCATTATAAACTATTTGAATTGATTGAGTCCATAGGTAAAATAACAACAACAAACACATCACCTCCATTAGAAACAAAGCCAATCTATTTTTGTTGCAATGTAGATTAAATAATCAGATAATTAACAATAGAGCTGACTTTTTTCAAATATTTTTCAATTATAAAATTAACATATACTCATTAAGAAGACTCAGGAATTTATTAAAAAATAATATAATAAAGATAATTTTAACCCCATCACCTAGATCCATCCTCTATTAATGTTCTAGTCTTGTAAACTTTAAAAAAATCTATAAACACATTCACAAATGTGCCTTTCTTTTTAATAAAAATCAGCTCATATGATATATACCTACACTTTGATAACTTACTTTTGTTACATTTCAATATATCATAAACATTTCCATAGAGGTATTACATCATCATTTGTAATAACTATACAGTATTCTATAATGGTGATATACTATGGTTTGTTTAAACAATCCTCCATTGAAGGATATTAAATTGATTGTCTTTTTACTCTATCATAAACAAATTATGAAAAACTACATTTTTCCAACATCTGTGTGCAATTCTGTGGTTAGGAATGAATTTTTCCTTAGGATAAATTCCTAGAAGTGTAATTTGTGGAATTTGTGGGTCAAAAGGCCTGAACTAAACACTGAGAAATCATATTAGACTTATTTTCAGATACATTATATCAATTTGGATATATATAAAAATAAATATATATATATATATGTAAATATATATATACATATATATATTATATTACTTTAAGTTCTGGGGTACATGTGCAGATCTTGCAGGATTGTTACATAGGTATACACATGCCATTGTGGTTTGCTGCCTCCATCCCCCCATCACTTACATTAGGTATTTCTCCTAGTGGTATCCCTCCCCAATCTCCCCAAACTCTGCTATCCCTCCCCTGCCCCCCCAACCCCCAACACACCCCAGTGTGTGATGTTCCTCTTCCTGTGTCCATGTGTTCTCATTGTTCAAAACCCACTTGTGAGTGAGAACATGCAGAGGTTGGTTTTCCCTTCTTGTGTCAGTTTGCTGAGAATGATGGTTTCTATATTCTCTATGTCCCTGCAAAGGACATGAACTCACCCTTTTTTATGGCTGCATAGTATTCTATGGTGTATATGTGCCACATTTTCTTTATCCAATCTATCACTGATGAGCATTTGGATTGGTTCCAAATCTTTGCTATTGTAAACAGTGCCACAATAAACATACATGTGTATGTGTCTTTATAATATTATGATTTATAATCCTTTGGGTTTATACCTAGTAATGGGATTGCTGGGTCAAAAGGTATTTCTAGATCTAGATCCTTGAGGAATTGCCTCACTGTCTTCCACAATGGTTGAACTAATTTACACTCCCACCAACAGTATAAAATTATTCCTATTTCTTCATATCCTCTCCAGCATCTGTTGTCTCCAGATTTTTTTAATGATTGCCATACTAACTGGCATGAGATGGTATCTCAATGTGGTTTGGATTTGCATTTCTCTAATGACCAGTGATGATGAACGTTTCTTCATATGTTTGTTGGCCATATAAATATCTTCTTTTGAAAGTGTCTGTTCATATCCTTTGCCTGCTTTTTGATGGGGTTGTTTTTTTCTTGTACATTTGTTTTAGTTCTTTGTAGATTCTGGATATTAGTCCTTTGTCAGATGGGGAGCTTGCAAATTTTTTTTCCCATTCTGTTGGTTGCCAGTGCACTCTAATGATTGTTTCTTGTGTTGTGCAGAAGCTCTTAAGTTTAATTGGATCTCACTTGTCCATTTTTGCTTTTCTTGCCATTGCTTTTGGTGTTTTAGTCACGAAGTCCTTGCCTATACCTAGGTTCTGAATGGTATTGTGTAGGTTTTCTTCTAGGGTTTTTAATGGTGTTAGGTCTTGAGTTTAAATCTTTAACCCATCTGGAGTTAATTTTTGTATAAGGTGTAAGGAAGGGGTCCAGTTTCAGCTTTTTGTACATGGCTAGCCAGTTTTCTCAACCCAATTTATTAAACAGGGAATCCTTTCCCTTTCCCCATTGCTTGTTTTTGTCAGGTTTGTAAAAGATCAGATGATTGTAGATTTGTGGTGTTACTTCTGAGGCCTCCGTTCTGATTCATTGGTCTATATCTCTGTTTTGATACCAGTACCATGCTGTTTTGATTATAGTAGCCTTGTAGAATAGTTTGAAGTCAGGTAGTGTGATGCCTCCAGCTTTGTTCTTTTTGCTTAGGGTTGTCTTGGCTATGCGGGCTTTCTTTTTGTTCCATATGAAGTTTAAGGTGGTTTTTTCCAGTTCTGTGAAGAAGGTCAATGGTAGCTTGATGGGGATAGCATTGAATCTATAAATTTCTTCAGGCAGTATGGCCATTTTTCACAATATTGATTCTTCCTAACCATAAGCATTGAATGTTTTTCCATGTTTGTGTCCTCTCTTATTTCCTTGAGCAGTGGTTTGTAGTTCTCTTTGAAGAGGTCCTTCACGTCCTTTGTTAGTTGTATTCCTAGGTCTTATATTCTCTTTGCAGCAATTGTCAATGGGAGTTAGCTCTTGATTTGGCTCTCTGTTTGCCTGTTATTGGTGTATAGGAATGCTTGCGATTTTTCCACACTGATTTTGTATCCTGAGACTTTGCTGATGTTGCTTATCATCTTAAGGAGATCTTGGGTTGGGACAATGGAGTCTTCTAAATGTATAATCATGTCATCTGCAAATAGAGACAATTTGACTTCCTCTTTTCCTGATTGAATACAATTTATTTCTTTTTCTTGCTGATTGCTCTGGCTAAAATTTCCAATACTATGTTGAATAGGAATGGTGGAGAGGACAACCTTGTCTGGTGCCAGTTTTCAAAGGGAATGCTTCTAGTTTTTGCCCATTTAGCATGATATTGGCTGTGGGTTTGTCATAAATAGCTTTTCTTATTTTGAGATATGTTCCATTGATACCTAGTTTATTGAGAGTTTTTAGCATAAAGGCTGTTGAATTTTGTTGAAGGCCTTCTCTGCATCTATTGAGATAATCATGTGGTTTTTGTCTTTGGTTCTGTTTATGTGAGGGATTACATTTATAGATTTGTGTATGTTGAACCAGCCTTGCCTCCCTGGGATGAAGCTGACTTGATGGTGATAGACAAGCTCTTTAATGTGCTGTTGCATTCAGTTTGCCAATATTGTATTAAAGATTTTTGCATCAATGTTCATCATGGATATTAGCCTAAAATTTTATTTTTAATTGTGTCTCTGCCAGGTTTTGGTATCAGGATGATGTTGGTCTCATAAAATGAGTTAGGGAGAACTCCCTCTTTTTGTATTGTTTGGAATAGTTTCAGAAGAAATCATACGAGCTCCTCTTTGCATGTCTGGTTGAATTTGGCTGTTCATCCATCTGGACCTGGACTTTTTTTGATTGGTAGGCTATTAGTTGCTGCCTCAACTTCAGCCCTTGTTATTAGTCTATTCAGGGATTTGATATTTCCTGGTTTAGTCTTGGTAAGGTGTAAGTGTCCAGGAATTCATCCATTTCTTCTAGATTTACTGGTTTCTGTGTATAGAGTTGTTTGTAGTGATCTCTGATGGTAGTTTGTATTTCTGTGGAATCAGTGGTGATATCCCCTTTATCATTTGTTATTGCATCTATTCAGTTTTTCTGTCTGTTCTTTTTTATTGTTTTGGCCAGCAGTCCATCTATTTTGTTGATCTTAAAAAAACAGCTCCTGGATTTATTAATTTTTTGAAGGAATTTTTGTGTCTGTCTGCTTCAGTTCTGCTCTGATCTTAGTTATTTCTTGTCTTCTGCTAGTTTTTGAATTTGTTTGATCTTGCTCCTCTAGGTCTTTTAATTGTGACAATATGGTGTCGATTTTACTATCTTTCCTTGCTTCTCATGTGGGAATTTAGTGCTATAAATTTCCCTCTAGACACTGCTTTAAATGTGCTCCAGAGATTCTAGTACATTGTGTCTTTGTTCTCATTGGTTTCAAATTACATCTTTATTTCTGCCTTCATTTCATTATTTATCTAGTAGTCATTCAGGGGCAGATTGTTCCCTTTCCATGTAGTTATGTGGTTTTGACTGAGTTTCTTAACCCAGGGTTCTAATTTGATTGCACTGTGTTATGATTTCCATTCTTTTGCATTTGCCGAGGAGTGATTTACTTCCAAATATGTGGTCAATTTTAGGGTAAGTACAATGTGGTCCTGAGAAGAATGTATATTCTGTGGATTTGAGGTGAAGGGTTCTATAGATGTCTATTAGGTCTGCTTGGTTTAGATCTGAGTTTAAGTCCTGGATGCCCTTTTTAATTTTCTGTCTCATTGATCTGTCTACTGTTGACAATGGGGTGTTAAAGTCTCCCACTATTATTGTATGGGAGTCTAAGTCTCTTTATAGGTTACTAGGAACTTGCTTTATGTATCTGGGTGCTCTTGTATTGGGTGCATATATACTTAGGATTATTAGCTCTTCTTGTTGCAATGATACTTTTACCATTATATAATGCCCTTCTTGTCTCTTTTGATCTTTGTTGGTTTAAAATCTGTTTTATCAGAGACTCGGATTACAACCCCTGATTTTTTTTCCTCTCTCTCTCCATTGTTGCTTGATAAAGCTTCCTCCATTCCTTTCTTTTGAGTCTGTGTGTCTTTGCACATGACATGTGTCTCCTGAATATAGCATACTGATGGGCCTTGACTTTTCATTCAATTAGCCAGTCTGCCTTTTGATTGGGGCATTTAGCCTCTTTACATTTATGGTTAATATTGTTATTTGTGAATTTGATCCTACCATTTTGATACTAGCTGGTCGTTTTGCCTGTTAGCTGACGCAGTTTCTTCACAGTATCGATGCTTTTTACCATTTGGTACATTTTTGCAGTGGCTGGTACTGATTGTTCCTTTTCATGTTTAGTGTTTCCTTTAGGAGCTCCTGTAAGGCAGGCTGGGTGGTGATTAAATCTCTCAGCAATTGCTTTTCTGTGAAGGATTTTTTTCTCCTTAGATTATGAAGTTTAGTTTGGCTGGATATGACATACCAGGTTGAAAGTTCTTTTCTTTAAGGTCTTGAATGTTGTCCTCCACTCTCTTCTGGCTTGTATCATTTCTGCTGAGAGATCCGCTGTGAGTCTGATGGGCTTCCCTTTGTGGGTAACCCAACCTTTCTCTCTGGCTGCTGTTAGCATTTTCTCCTTCGTTTCAGCCCTGGTGAATCTGAGGATTACGTGCCTTGGGGTTGCTCTTCTTGAGGAATATCTTTGTGGTGTTCTCTGTATTTCCTGGATATGAATGTTGAACTGCTTTGCTAGGTTAGGGAAGTTCTTTTGGATAATATCCTGAAGAGTGTTTTCCAGCTCAGATTCAATCTCCTGGTCACATTCAGGTACACCTATCAAATGTAGATTAGATCTTTTCACATAATCTCATATTTCTTATAGGTTTTGCTCATGTCTTTTCACTCTTTTTTTTCCTCTAATCTTGCCTTCTCATTTTATTTCATTGAGTTGATCTTCAATCTCTGATATCTTTTCTTCTGCTACATCAATTTAGCTATTGAAAATTTGTATGCTTCACGAAGTTCTTGTGGCATCTTTTTCAGCTCCATTAAGTCGTTTATGTTCTTCTCTAAGCTGGTTATTCTAGCTAACATTTCATCTAACTTTTTTTCAAGGTTCTTAATTTCTTTGCATTGGGTTAGAACATGTTCCTTTAGCTCAGAGAAGTTTGTTATTAGCCACCTTCTGAAGCCTGCTTCTGTCAATTCATCAAACTCATTCTCCATCTGGTTTTGTTCCCTTGCTGGTGAGGAATTGTGATCCCTTGGAGGAGGAGAAGTGGTCTGGTTTTTGGTGATTTCATCCTTTTTGTGCTGGTTTCTTCCCATCTTTGTGGATTTATCTACTTTTGGTCTTTGAATTTGGTGACTATTGGATGGGGTCTCTGTGTGGACATCCTTTCAGTTGATGTTGAAATTATTTCTTTCTGTTTTTTAGTTTTCTTTCTAACAGTCAGGGCCCCCTGCTGCAGGACTGCTAGAGGTCCACTCCAGACCCTGCTTGCCTGGGAATCACCTGCAGGAGCTGCAGAACAGCAAGGATTGTTGCCTGTTCCTTCCTCTGGTACCCGATGTCAGCCAGAGCTCTCCTGTATAGGGTGTCTCTTTGGATATACAGGGATCAGGGAGCCACTTAAAGACGCAGTTTGTCCCTTATCAGAGCTCAAGTGCTGTGCTGGGAGTTCCACTGCTCCCTTCAGAGCTGTTGGGCAGAGACGTTTAAGTCTGCTGCAGCAGTAGACATAACTGCCCCTTTTCCCAGGTGTTCTGTCCTGGGAAGGTGGGGCTTTATTTATAACTCCCTGATGTGCTGCTGCCTTTTTTAAAGATATGCCCAGCAAGGAGCAAGTCTAGTCACAATCTGCCTGCAGAGGCATTGCTGAGCTGCCGTGGGCTCCGCCCAGCTGCTATGTAAACTTCATTGTGATTTTGTTTATACACTCATATCTGATTTAAGTGGCATTCAGATGAGACTGAAATTTAGACTTTAGACTTGATACTGGAATCAGTTAATACTACTGTGGATATTGAGATAGCATACATATATTTTGCATTCACAAATAACATTGATTTGGGGGTCTGGAGTGCAATGCGGGGGACTGAATTGTGTCCTCCGCCAAAGTCATATATGTTGAAGCACTAATACTCAATGTGATGGTATTTGGAGGTGGAACTTTTGGGAGAGAATGAAGTTTAGATGAAGTCATAAGAGTGGGGTCTTAATCCAAGAGAGTTAAGGTGGGATGCCATGTGAACACATGTCAAAAGGCATCTATTTGCTGTCCAGGAAGGCAGTTCATCCCTCACCTGAACCTGACTGTGCTGGCACCTTGATCTCAGACTTCCAGGCTCCACAACTTCAAAAACAAAATTTGTATTGTTTAACCCATCCCAGTCTATGTCATTTTGTTATGGCAGTCTGAGCAGACAAAGTCAAGTATGCACCAAGGACAATGGCTTTTTCTCAAAAGCATGTAGCAATTCTTGTTTAAGTCTTCTAATCTAAACCTTGACACTACCTCCAAATAGCCAGTGGACTTTTACAAACTTAGTATTACATTATCAGTAAATTATCTCCTCCTGCTCAGCATTGATTCTGAAAGTGTATTAAGCTATTCTCACATTGCTATAAATAAATACCCAAGACTGGGTAATTTATAAAGAAGAAAATATTTAATGGCCCATGATTCCACAGGTTGCACAAGAAGCATGATGGTGGCCATTGGCTTGGCTCCTGGGGAGGCCTCAGGAAACATACAATCATAATGGATGGGAAAGGCGAAGCAGGCATGTCTTACTTGGCTGGAGCAGGAGGAACAGAAGGGGAGATGTTACAGACTTTTTAAGCAACCAGATCTTCGGAGAACTCACCAAGATGAGAATAGCACCAAGGGGACCCTGTCCCCTACATGATACAAGCACTTTATGCCAGGCCCCACCTCCAACATTAGGGATGACAGTTCAACATGGGATTTGGATGGGAATGCAGATCCAAATCATATCAGTCAGTGATACAACAGGTCTCCCTGGTAATTAAATTTAAATCTATGTTCATATTTCTCTCCTCACTTAGAAGACTAGAAGGCCCAGTAACTAATTTTTTCATTTAGTTGTCCTGAATTCTATCTTTTTGTACTGATAAACACAGAGGTCAAAGATATATTACTATATTTCACCAAATTTAAGAGGCATCACTATTTTGTGTATCACTAAGGAAGAAAAAAAAACACTAAGAAGTAAGCTGTGATAGAAAATTAATTCTAACATGTATTCCAAATACAGAGATATTAAAATGTGAAAAAAATTACATTATAGCTTTAGTGAAATGATACAAATAGAAAAATCAAAAACACTACACTGCATAGAGCATAAACACAGTAGCTACATCAATCAGATCCAAGCATGAAATTGATGATCCACCAAAATTGGGACAATATAAAGAAGGGTTATTTTTAAAGCAGTTATTTTCAAAAATGTTGGTGGCTCATAGAGTGTCTCAGTCTGTTCTGACTGCTGTAACAAAAATACCATAGACTGGGAAATTTAAAAACAGCAGAAAATATTACTTACAGTTCTGGAGGCTAAAAATTCCAACATCGAGGTAACAGCGGATTTAGTGTCTGGTGAGAGCTCACTCTCTGCTCCATAGATGGTGCCTTGTTGCTGCCTCCTCACATGGTAAATGGGCCAAGGCAGGTCCTTTAATCTCTTTTATAGGGGTACTAATCCCAAATTCATGAGAGCAGAGACCTCATGAGTTAATCATTTCCCCATAAGGCCCCACCTCATAATGACACCACAATGGAAATTAGGTTTCAACATGAATTTTGGAGGAACTCACTCAGACCGTAGGATAGGTAAAACTACAAAGAATAATGCAGGAACCTATATGTAGCAACAGATGAGCTGTAGACACTGGTAAGTCTACAGTGAGAAAAGAGAAAAGGTAGTGTGATTGGGAAGGAGAACGAATCATGTAGAACACGTTGTTAGACAGAAGCAGTTTCTATAATGAAAGGACAAAATAAGCACGAGGCACCCTTAAAAGGAGGTAACAGGGAGATAAATGCCCCTATGTAACTCACCTTCCTCCATCTAATCTCCTGTCAGGGCTTCTCATTGGCCACACCTAAGTCCAAGCCAGAGAATAAGAGTCCATGGGTGATATAATCCATATGGTTCAATCAGCCTAGAAAAAGAACAGGGTGGAAAAGGAAGGAAAATGGATATATACAACAAAAGAAGATATTTTTTACAATATTATATGTGTGTACAAAGAGAAGAAAACATACATGTTTGTGTATAAAGATATTTACATTTTTTTTCTTTCTTGAGAGAAAACTGTTAATAGTGACTATAGAGCAGACATGGGATTAAATGGGTCTAGGACTGAGAATTTTTACTTTTTTATATTTTACTCTTCTGGGATATTTGAGGTTTTTATAGTACAGATATTGTTTTATGGTTTTAAAAAATGCTAAGAAAAACAGTCCTGGAGTTACAGCTTTCTATTCTTTCCAGTGCCAGAATTTTGGTCTAGAAGGTTAGGCCTTTGTAAGAGTTATTAACATTATCTCTCATATGGCACCACAATCTTAAAGTTGTTTTTTTTTTTTCTAATCTTGAATATAACTGCAGAACTGTGTCTAGTTATTCACTCATGAATTAATTCAGTAGTTATTACTGAGCAGCTACTGTGTGCTAGGTATTATTTTAAAAGCAAAAGATATTCTGGTGTGTAAAAGTGAGCTCAGACCCTGCATATAGTACAGTTGGAAGGGTGAATGTCATTTAAAAAAAATTATGAATGAATATACAATTTCAACCCCAATGATGACAAGGCAAATATTTGAAGGAGTAAATATCAAGCTAAAATATAAAGAATGGGTAGGGGTTAACAAAAGGAGGAGGGAACGAAATATTTTTCCAGGTAGGGGGAATACCATACACAGTTTTCTGTGGTGTAAGTGCACCTGTCATATTTTGTTGTTTTTTTTTTTAATGAAAGGAAACCTGAATGGCTTAAATATTGACTTGAAAGAGAGCTTGCTGAGAGATTTGTAGAGATGTGGTGATGTACCAGTCCAAGCAAGCTTTTATGGTCAATTCCAAAGATTTTTCTATTTATCTTAAAATCAATAGAAATTCTTTGAAATATTTTTTCCTATATCTGACTTTTATTATTTTGCTAATTCAGCATGAACACCCTAGTTCTTTCTAGATAACATTTATATTCAGGACTTCCTTTTCAGTTATCTTTAATCTAACTTCAATGACATATGAAAATGGATGACTCGCTGGTTTTCTCTATGCCTTTATCTTAATTCAACACATATTGAGTACTCACTATATATGAGGAACTCACTGCTCTAGGCACTTAGGATGCAACAGTGATCAAAATAAGGATCTGTATCCTCAGGGCTCAAATTCAAACAACACTTGCATCTGTTTTATAAGCATACTGCTACATAATTATACCATAATAACTTATACAATGTGAGAATATAAAACCCTAAAATAACTTTAATGTTTTCTAATTGTATTTCATAGGACTTTTGTTGTAGATAACTAAGTTCTGTTTTAGCTGGATAAGAAAAGGGAAAATATTTATTGTAAGCGTTTGGGGACATCTTATGGAACCAGCTATTCTCTCTTTCTCTCACTTTTGCTACTTTTTGTGTTGGCTTGATTCCTCTCCTTGCTGTATACCAGCTCTCTCTGCTTTGCCCAGCTCTTGTGTTTTATATCTTCTTTCTTCCAGAGTTCAAACATACTGAGACTGAAATTTTGTAATAGTAGTTCAAATTCATGGAGGATGGGTTTTCGTTTTTTTTCAGATGCCCAATTTGGGCCAAAAATTGAGGTAAAACAGATGAGGCGAATTTGGGGAAATATTGCTGCTGTCTCTTATTGTTATTATTATTATTTTGCTGTTGTCTCTTTAATCTTGTATATTACAAAAAAAGTGGGAAGGAGGTGAGTGAGGGGACTGAGAGAGGGGACATCTTCAGAAAACACATTTGTTGTAGGGTTCAGCGAATAAAAATGTGTCTACTGTACTTATAACCATTTATTTTGAAGTGAGAAAACTTATGTGATAAGGAATTTTCTAAGACGATAGAGTGGAACCAAATCTTTTATCAGCCTTCCAACATATACTAATTTTGTTCCTTCACGAGGAAGTTCTTTTTTTGTTTGTTTGTTTGTTATTTTGTTATTTACTATCAGTAATAACAGCCCTTCTATTTTTACTGACAGTAAATAACAGAACCTTTAAAGGTCAGTCCCTTCAGCATTGTGGAATCTTATTCTGTAAAGTTTTCGATTCTTTATATTACACAATTTAGCACACCTACAGAACCATGTTACATAGATTTTTCTTTTAATCTAGATCTTCTGTTTCCTCTTCTCTTTGGTTATGCTTACTATCACAACTTTAACATTCTACATTTCCATACAATCTTATAACATGCTGCAATATGCAAGAGTAAAGGTAACTTTTATAGTGTTTATTGGTTGCATTGTATAATAGATCAGCTATTTCTCAATGATATCTACTGGTTTATCTTTATTTCACTAGCAACCTGTCTGCAAATAATATCACAAGACATATAGTTGCAGTGAATCTGTGTATACAGTGTACACGTTTTTACACTCAAATAATTTTGACTCCAGTTTGCACTGGCTGTGCGACCTTGGGAGAGTTATCACATCTTTCTAGCATTTCTCTATCATCTCGTATTTCAAAGGATTATTTTAAGCGACTGAGAAAATACATTTATTTATTTATTCAATGATTATTTATGGACCAAACATGCAGCAGATACTTCTAAATCTTAGGGATGGCTCAATTAACAAAAACAGGCCAAAGATCTCTTACTTTATGTTTTTTTGCACATAACCCAATTCATAATACAATCTCGACAAGAAAAGCTGTATTACTCTTTTCCAGAAAGATTGTCTATAGCTATATCTTATGTGTTAACATTTCTTAAGAATAGAACTTTTACAAGCCTTGGTGTTTTGATCTTTTTCTGATCTTTATTTACTTTTCTTTGTATTTCAGGTATATATCAACTCAATTCACATTCATGAAATGTCATCTAGTTGTCATACATCTTGCCACATATTGTTATATTTATTTTCTTATTATTAACTTTGATTTCACAAATGATGTTTTGTTTAAAAATATAAAAATGCAGTGGCTGGTCATGGTGGCTCATGCCTGTAATTCCAGCATTTTGGGAGGCTGAGGCAGGCAGGTCACTTGAGGTCAGGAGTTTGAGATCAGGCTGGTCAACATGGAAAACCCTGTCTCTACTATAAATGCAAAAATTATCTACACGTGGTGGCTCACACCTGTAATCTCAGCTACTCAGGAGGCTGAGGCAGGAGAATTGCTTGAACCTGGAAAGGGGAGGTTGCAGTGAGGTGAGATCACGCCACTGAAATCCAGCCTGTGAAACAGAGGGAGACGTCATCTCCAAAAATAAATGAATAAACCTAAAAATGCAAAGTAGATTAAAAAAAGAAAATAAAATGTATCTATTATCTCAGTACAAAAATATATTACCCTTAAAGAGATACTACTCTGGGCATTTGGAATATCTTCTCATCTTTAGAACTGCATCTCTATTGAGCTCCATATTATCGCTACCCTTTCTCTACTATGCCATTGTCTATAAATATTATTAATATTGCTTACATATTTAGGTTTTGGTAATGAAAGCATAAATGTCTACACAAACACAATCATTCACTTCATTGACCTGTCTCTGACTTCTTAATAATCAACAGTTCATGTCTTTATAATGAAACAGATATTGATAATTTCATTAACATGAATCTCCACACACTGAATGAAACACAAATCCATTTCTTTATAATGGGGAAGCAGAAAATGACTTTGTAAAATGCAACTCCTAATTACTGCTTATTTAGTAATTAATGATTAGGAAGTTGAGCCAAAATACTAGGTAATTTCAAATAAAATATAACATACTTTGTTGTATGTATGTATAGCATACAATGTCATCTAGTCCAAAAGCAGTTTTATTATGTTAGCTCTCTATATTGAGTTGAGTGTAACTTACTTGATTTTGCCAGTCTGGGCACCAGCATTTTTAAAATCGTTGTCCTCAAAATTGTCAAACAACACAAATACGAAATAAGCAATATTACTGTAATGGACACCTATGTACTTATTACTCAACCTCAATAATCACCAACATTTTGCTTTATTGTGTCACCTAGTATACCTGCTTCTTTTGTTGGAGTATCTTAAATTCTCTTAATCATGTTATATAATGTAAATATATCTGTATGAATCTTAAACTTATGAAGACATTTTTGGCATACCTCTTATGTCATGATCACATCTAACAAAATCAATACTTGTTTAATATCATCTAAAATTTAGTCCATATTTAGATTCCCATGGTTGTCTCAAAATATCTCTTTACAATTGGTTTTCATTTTATTGATTTTTATCTTGTCTCATTTGTTATAAAATAATTCCCAAATCCCCATTTATCATGCAATTAATTTATTATAGAGAATAGGCCCTTTGTCCTGTAAAACAGCTCACATTCAGATTTGGCTGGTATAATTTTGTTGTGTTTAGCCTGTATTTCCAGCAAACTTGAGTTAGATCTGAAGGCATAATTAGATTCAGTTTAAATAGCATTTTTTGTAAAAATACTTCCTAGGTGGTTCTACAGATTTTATTGATGTCAAAATTGAGCAACGCCTTTAGGTATATCAGCTTGATTCATCCATCGTTATGTTCTCATCAATATTTTACCTTGTGGTTTTTGCAACCATGATGATCATTATTTCACTCCATTATAATGTTTGGGTTGGTAAAGCATTTTTCCTAATACTATCTTTAATTTTGCCTTTATTGGCTTAAATCTTTATATAAATAAAAAGTCCCTACTCAACTATTAGTATACCCTGCCATAGAATTTGTATAAAAAGGCAAGGTGTGTGTTTGCTTCTTTACCTTGATCTATCAATTTTCATAGTAATGAGTTGGTGTCCAGTAATCTCTGATGGTATCCTGTGATTATCTTAGTATTATGATGAAATCAAAGATGTTAATATATTTGATGAATATCAGTCTAATGCACTTATTATTGTTTTTGATAATCAAGTTGTCTCCTCCTGGATAAGTGAAAATCCGTAAGAGTTGGCTTCTATTGGCAGCAGAATCTCAACCGTAATAATAAAGTAGGTTCTGAAAAATTTAAGTAGCAATATTTACTGGCACTGAAATGGGTATTTTACTCAGGACTTTAAGGAGATGACAAAAATATCAGTTGAAAATGGTTAATGGCATGTTTTGAATTGACAACTATAATAGGTAGACATGGTTTTCATTCTTATCTACTGATTCTTCCTCAGTAAGAGATGGCTAAGAACCCTTGATAAGTACAGCTAGGGGAAAAGCTATGGTTTCATAGGGGATCCACTATGTGTTCTTCATTGTCCCATTTATACTCAGTAATAACAATTTCATGTATCTTATTTATAAGTCTGAGTTTTGCTTTTGTACTGCCTCAAAATATGTTGTTATTTTAAGGTTTTTTTTCAATGATATAAAAGATTTAATTCCATGTGTAGAGTTATATCACTGCACTTCTGTATTTCAAAATAGAGTACTGTATAATCACATTTGCCCTTTTTGGTGTCTCCACGGCTCTCTGCGGGACCAGAGTTATCTAGAGTCCAGCAATTAGAGACAATTTTTATAATCCTTTGATGGGAAATGTTACTTCCAATATGAGCTTAATATGAAGACAGATTTTCTATTGGCTTTCTTGGTAGCACTTTTCAATGAGTTTCTGCCATCACTTATTTAGCATTACTCTGTTCTATTTATAATCCATAAATATATAGATTCCAAGTACACACAGTCTAATATATCAATATATTTAGGCCGTCTCTCTCTCTCTCTCTCTGTCTCCCCGTCTTCCTGTCTCTCTCTCTCTCCATATCTATCTATATATATATATATATATATATATATATAGATGTGTGTGTGTGTGTGTATATATATATACATCTGTCTCTATTTAAATATATATGTCTCTCTTTATATAAGTAAATATATATACAAATTAACTTTAAAATTAACTCACTTAATCTGAAAATACTTTCTATCTGGACATTTGCAGAGAAAGTTTTCAACTCCTGATCATACCTAATAAAATTTGCTGTGTCTGAATTTATAAAAACATATTTCTCAGGAAGCTACTATATAAATATGACTCAATAATAATAAGACAAATTTTTTTTAAAATGTAAATTTACAGTAGCACAATTAAACAATATAAGGTCTCACCTCAAGGAACTAGAGAAACAAGAACAAACCAAACCAAAACTCAATAGCAGAAAAAAAAAAATGACCAAGATCAAACAGAACTAAATGAAATTGAAACACGAAAAATACAAAAGATAAATAAAACAAAAATCTGGTTCTTTGAAAAGGTAAATAAAATTGATAGACTATTAGCAAGATTAACCAAGATAAAAAGATAGAAGATATAAATAAGCTCAATTAGAAATGAAACAGGAGATATTACAACTGACACCTCAGAAATACAAAAAATCATATAAGACTACTATGAAAACATTTATGTGCATGAACTAGAAAACCTAGTGAAGATGGATACATTCCTGGAAAAATACAACCCTACTAGCTTAAAATGGGAAGAATAAGAAACACCTGAGCAGACTAGTAACAAGCAACAAAATTAGAATGTTAATAAAAATTTGCCAACAACAAATTCCTGGACAAGATAAATTCACAGCTTAATTCTATCAGACACTCAAAGAAGAATTGGTATCAATCATATGGACACTATTCCATAAGACAGAGAGAGGGGGAATTTTCCCTAAATCATTCTATGAAGCTAGCATCACCCTAATACCAAAACCAGGAAAAGAAATAACAGAAAAAGAAAACTCCAGACCAATATCCCTGATGATTAATATGTAAAAATTTCTAACAAAGTACTAGCTAACTGAATCCAACAACAGATTATAAAGATAATCCACTATAATCAAGTGGATTTCATACCAGGTATGCAAAGAAAGATTAACATATGCAAGTCAATATATGTGGTAAAAGACTCCTTTGAAAAGCTCCTAGAAGTGATAAATAAATTCAAAACAGTTTCAGGATACAAAATCATTGTATACAAATCAGTAGCTCTGCTATACACCAAAAGCTGAGAATCAAATCAAGAACTCAAACCCTTTTACAATAACTGCAAAACATAAAATAAAATAAAATAAAATAAAATACTTAGTAATATACCTAACTGAAGAGATGAAAGACCTCTACAAGGAAAACTGCAAAACACTGTTGAAAAAAATCATAGGCGACACAAATGGAAACACATCCCATGCTCAAGGATGGGTAGAATCAATATTGTGAAAATAATCATACTGACAAAACCAAGCTACAAATTCAATGGAATTCCCATCAAAATACCCTCATTTTTCACAGAATTAGAAAAGACAATCCTAAAATTCATATGGAACCAAAAAAGAGCCCACATAACCAAGGCAAGATAAGCAAAAAGAACAAATCTGGAGGCATCACACTACCTGATTTCAAGCTATACTATAAGGCCACAGTCACCAAAATAACATGATTCTGGTATAAAAATAGGTGAATAGACTAATGGGACAGAACAGAGAACCCAGAAATAAAGCCAAACACTTACAGCCAACTGGTCTTTGACAAAGCAAACAAAAACATACAGTGGGGAAGGGCAGTCTATTTAACAAATAGTGCTGGAATAATCGGCAAGACACATGTAGAAGAATGAAACTGCATCTTCATCTCCCACCTTACACAAAAATCAACTCAAGGTGGATCAAATAATTAAATCTAAGACCTGAAGCCATAACAATTCCAGAAAATAACATGAGAACAACCCTTCTAGACATTGGCTTAGGCAAAGACTTCATGACCAAGAACCCAAAAGCAAGAGCAACAAAACATTGATAAATAGATTGGACTTAATTAAATAAAAAGTTTCTGCACAGCACAAGAAATCATCAGCAGAGTAAACAGACAACGCACAGATTGAAGGAAAATCTTCACTATCTATGCATTTGACAAAGGATTAGTATCCAGAATTTACAAGGAACTCAAACAAATTAACAGGAATAAAAGAATCCCATCTAAAAATGGGCTAAGGACATGAATAAACAATTCTCAAAAGAAGATGTACAAATGGCTAACAAACATGAAAAAAGGATCAGCATCACTAATGCTCAGGGAAATGCAAGTCAAAACCACAATGCAATACCACCTTACTTCTGAAAGAATGGCCATAATCAAAAAACAAAAAAGCAGTAGATGTTGGTGGGGATGGAGTGAAAAGAGAATACTTTTACACTGCTTGTGGGAATGTAAAGTAGTACAACTACTATGGAACACAGTGTGGAGATTTCTTAAGGAACTAAAAGTAGAACTACTATTTGATCCAGCAATTCCATTACTGGGTATCTACCCAGAGGAAAAGAAGTCATTATATGAAAAGGATACTTGCATATGCATGGTTATAGCAGCACAATTCACAATTGCAAAAATACGAAACCAGCTTAAATGCCCATCAATGAATGAGTGGACAAAGGAGATATATATATATATATATATGGATACTACATGGAATACTATTCAGCCATAAAAAGGAATGCAATAATGGCATTTGCAGCAACCTGGATGGAATTGGAGACCATTATTCTAAGTGAAGTAACTTAGGTATGGAAAACCAAACACTGTATGTTCTTACTCATAAATGGGAGCTACGTCATGAGGATGAAAAAGTATAAGAATAATACAATAGACTTTGGGGACTTGAGAGAAACGGTGGGAAGGGAGTGAGGGATAAAACCTACAAATTGGGTTCAGTGTATACTGCTCAAGTGATGGGTGCATCAAAATCTTACAAATCACCACTGAAGAATTTACTCATGTTATCAAACACCACCTGTTCCCCCAAAACCTATGGAAATAAAAAATAATAATAAAGTGTAGATTTTATTCACCCTGTTTGCTGTCAAATATGAAATCTTATTCATTCTATCTATTAATATTGTTCAGTAGCCATTAACAATTCCCACTGCTCTCACCACTACCCTTTCCAGCCTCTGGTAACCATCATTCTACTCTCTATCTCCATGAGTTCAACTGTTCTAATATTTAGCTCCCACAAATAAATGAGCATGTGCAAAATTTTTCTTTCTGTGTCCAGTTTATTTCATTTAACATAATGACCTCCAGTTCCATCCATGCTGTTGCAAAAGACAGACTGTAATTTTCATGGCTTAATAGTACATCATTGTGCATATTTACCACACTTTCTTTATCCATTCATCTACTGATAAACACATAGGTTGCTTTCAAGTGTAGACTATTGTGAATAGTGCTGCAGTAAACATGCAAGTGCAAGTATCACTTTCCTTTCTTTGGGGTATATACCCAGCAGTGGGATTTCTAGATTATATCATAGCTCTGTGTCCCATTCTCTGGATTGTCTCATTATTTTGCTGATTAGTTCCTTTATTGTACAGAAGCTTTTTAACTTGATGTGATCCCATTTTTCTATTTCTGTTCTGGTTACTTGTGCTTTGGGGGTATTTATTAGTACCAGTGAGTCTTGTACCTTCAGATGATTTTTTATTGCTCATTAACATTGTTCTCTTTCACATTGAAGATCTCTGTTGGGCATTTCCTGTAGCACAGGTCTGGTGTTGATGAAACCACTCAGCTTTTGTTTGGTAAAGTATTTCTCCTTCAAATTTGAAGAATATTTTCACTTGTTATTCATATTCTAAAATAAAATTTATTTTTCATTCCACTTTAAATATGTGATGCCAGTCACTCCTGGTCTGTAAGGTTTACATTGAGAAGTCTGCTACCAGATGTTTTGGATCTCCATTGAATGTTATTTGTTTCTTTTCTCTTGTTGCTTTTAAAATCTTTTATTTTTCACTTTGGGGAATATATTACGTGCTTGTCTGATGAAACTTGAGTTTATTCAGTGGTCCAGTTTACCATCTTGAGCTAAAAGAGTGAACTGGCAAGGTAAATCCTTTGGTAAATAACCATATAGGTGTGTCTTCAAAAACATTTGCAGTTATATTTAAAATATGTCACACAAATCTGTCATCACGTGACCACATAAGTGGTCTGCGATTGACTTCTGGTGAAAGCCAGAAGGCCTCTGATTAGCTTGTTGAAAACTTTTTCCCTACTGATGTGCTTTTTTTTTTCTTTTTAGTAGACATTCCTGTGTCTTTTAAACTCTTTTCACAGCCTATTTATTGACAACCTGGTTTTGTCATGGGCCTCAATATTTGCCCAGTGTGAAGTGCCCAGTTCTTCTGAATGTAATAAAAGATGTAGAGATTAGGAGTATGTAGGCTTCGAATATTTGTGGCATTCAACTAGTCATTTAACCATTTACATCTCAATTTTCTCACCTGTAAAATGGCAAGCAACAATAGTAACAAATTACAGAGTGAGAGGATTAAATAAGTTAACACAGGTAAATAAAAGGCACTTAGCACATTTCCTGACAAATAAAAAACACTTTGTTGATTTTTGTTATTACCGTGCTACTCAAATAAATATTGGCTTAATATTCTACCAATACATGAACAAAGAACTCAGTCCTTTCAACCAAAGAGAACCTCAGTTATTTCTGAAAGTTCCCAAATAATGATGGATCACACATAATAACAACCAAGTGAGGCTGTCTGGTAGCTATAGTCACTACATAACATCTACTTGTATTGTGTTTTCTTTTTCAGTTTTCTACTTGATAAAGTTTAGATGTTTGCCCCCTTGATATTTCATGTTAAAATGTAACATGAAATTTCATGTTAATGTGGAGATTTATTGTCCACAGTGTTAGAAGTGATGCCAAGTGGGAGGTGTTTGGGTCATGAGGGCCTATTCCTCATGAATGGCTTGATTTCATCCCTTTGGTAATGAGTGGGTTGTCAACCTTTTAGTTAATGCGAAGACTGGTTGTTAAAAACAGGATGGCACCTTCCTTTTCTCTTGCTCCATCTCTTGTGATATAATATGCTGGTTTCCCTTCATTTTCCACTATGATTAAAAGCTTCCTGAGGCCTGCACTGGAAGTACATGCTGACACCATGTATCTTGTACATCCTGCAGAACTGTGAGTCAAATAAACCTCTTTTCTTTATAAATTACTCAGCTTCAGGTATTACCTTTATAGCAACACAAAATGGACTAAAATGCTACATGTTCACATCCACTACTAAAAAATTCATATAGAGAAAGTAGAAGAATCAGTGAACTTTAAGATAGGTTATTTAAAAATACACAGTCAGAAGAAATAAAAGAAAAAAGAATAAAAAACAATGAAGCATGCCTACAGAATCTAGAAAATAACATCAAAATGACTAATCTAAGAGTTATTGGCATTAAAAAGGAAGTAGAATAAGAGATAGGGGTAGAAATTTCATTCAAAGGGATAATAACAAGTGATATGAGTAAGCTTTGTGTCCCCACCCAAATTCCATCTTAAATTAAAATCCCCATGATCCCCACATGTCAAGGAAGAGACCAGGAGGAGGTTATTGAATTGTGGGGTCAGTTGCTTCCATGCTGTTTTTGTAATAGTGAGTTCTCAACAGATCTGATGATTTTTTAAGGGGCTCTTTCCCCTTCACTCGGCACTTCTTCCTGCTGCCTTGTAAAGAAGGTGCCTTGTTTCTCCTTTGCCTTCCACCATGATTATAAGTTTCCTGAGGCCTCCCCAGCCATGTAGAACTGTGAGTAAATTAAACTTCTTTCCTTTATAAATTGCCCAGTATCAGGCAGCTTCTTATAGCAATGTGAGAACGAACTAATACAAGGAACATCACAAACCTAGAGAAAGATATCAATATCCAACTAGAAGAAGGTTATGGAACACCAAGCAGATTTAACCCAAAAGAGATGAACTCAAGGCATTTAATAAACTCATAAAGACCTAGGATAAATAAAGGACCCTAAACACAGCAAGAGAAAAAGGAATCAAAAACACAAATAAGATGCAATGGAGCTTCAATACATCTGTCAGCAGACTTTTCTCTGGAAACCTTATAGGCCACAATAGAGTGACATGACATATTTATAAGTATAGAAGGAAAATCTTTTTTACCTTAGAACAGCATATCCGGGAAAAATATATTTCAAACATCAAGGAGAAATAAAAGACTTTCCCAGAAATACAAAAGCCAAGGCAATGCTAGACCTATCCTACAAGAAGTGCTTAAGAAAGTAATTCAATTAGAAAAGGACATTAATGAGCAATAAACAATCACTTGAAGTTACAAAACTCACTGGTTATAGTAAGTACATAGGAAAACCTCAGAATGTTATCACATTAAAACTGTGGTGTGTATACTACTTTTATCCTGTGTATAAAAAGTAAATGATGAACCCATGAAAAATATATCTACAACATCTTTTCAAGAAACAACCAGTACAATAAGGTAAAAATGGAGGAATGAAAATTTAAAAACTGGGGGGAAGAAATTAAGGTGTTAAGTTTCTATTAGTTTTCTGTTTGCTTGTTTGTTTGATTTTGCAAACAGTGTTAAGTTGTTATGAGGTTAAATATTGGATTAGATAATATTTGCATACCTTATGGTAACCTCAAACCAAAAAACATATAATGCTTAAACAAAAATTAAAAAGCAAGAAGCCAAACTTTATCAACACAGAAAATAACTTTCACTAGAGGAAGACAGAAAAGAAAGAAAGAAGCAAGAGGAGATAATAAACAACCAGAAGGCAGATAACAAAATGTCAAGAGTAAGTCTTTACCTATCAATAATAACACTGAATGCAAATGAACTAAACTCTCCAATCAAAAGACACACTGGTTGAATGGATAGGAAAAAAAATGGCCCATTGATCTGTTGATCTGTTGACTACAATAAAGACACTTCACCTATAAAGACTAAAAAGAAAGGGATGAAAAAAGATAATCCATGCCAATGGAAACTAAAAAGGAGCAGGAGTCACTATACTTAACTACAAATAAAAAAATAGATTTCAAGATAAAAACTACAAGAAAAGACAAAGAGCAGCACTATATAATGATAAGGGTGTCAATTCAGGAAGACGACATAAAAATTTTAAATATATATGCACCAAACACA
Organism: Cebus imitator; assembly: GCF_001604975.1. Classification (NCBI taxonomy): domain Eukaryota; kingdom Metazoa; phylum Chordata; class Mammalia; order Primates; family Cebidae; genus Cebus; species Cebus imitator. The sequence continues at coordinate 1,145,034 of NW_016107819.1, read as the reverse complement.
GGAGCACCCAGATATACAAAGGAAATATAATTAAAGCTAAAAAGACAGATAGGCCTCAATAACAATAAGAGCTAGAGACTTCAACACCTCACTTTCAGCATTAGATAAATCTTGCAGACAGAAAATCAATAAAGAAACACCAGACTTAATCTGCACAATAGACCAAATAAATCTGACAGATATTTACAGAACATTTCATCCAAGAGCTACAGAACATGCATTATTTTTCTCAGCACATGGATCATTCTGAAGAATAGACCATATTTAGGTCAAAAAACAAGTCTTAATACATTTAACAGATTGAAATAATATTAAGCATCTTCTCTCAATATATTGGAATAAAAGTAGAAACTAATAAGAAGTAGACTTTTTGGAACAATACAGATACACATGAATTACATGATATGCTTCTGACTTACCAGTGGGTCAATGAAGAAATTAAGAAGGGAATTGAAAAATGTCTGGAAACAAATGATAATGAAGCACAACATACCAAAATCTATAGAATGCACAAAAGAAGAACTAACAGAGAAGTTGATAGCTGTAGGTGCCTATGTCAAAAGATAGGGAAAACTTCAAACAAACAATCTAATGATGCAGCCTCAAGAACTAGAAAAACGAGAGCAAAGCAAACTCAAAATTAGTAGAAGAAAATAAGTAATAGAGATCAAGCAAGAAATAAATAAAATTGAAGCAAAGAAAACAATATAAAAGATCAATGAAACAAAATGTTGTCTTTTTGAAAAGTTAAACAAAATTTAGAAAACCTTAGCCAAACAAAAAAAGACAGAAGATCAAAATAAATAAAATCAGAAATGGAAAAGGAGACATTGAAATTAATACTGCAGAAATTTACAAGATCATTAGTGGCTGCTATGAGAAACTATATGTCAATAAATTGGAAAATATAAAATAAATGAACAAATTTCTACATACATACAACCTGTCAAAAATGAACTGGGAGGAACTCTAGAATTTGAACAAACCAATAACAAGTAATGAGATCAAGGCCATAATAAAATGTCTCCCACTAAAAAAAGCCTGGGACCTGAGGTCTTTATGGCTGAATTCTACCAACTATTTAAAGGAGAGCTAATACCAACCCTACTCAAACTCTTCTGAAAAATAAAGAAGGGAAAACTTCCAAATATACCTGATGAGGCCAGTATTATTCTAATACCAAAACCAAAGACACATCAAAAAAAGAAAAAAAAGAAAAAAAAAGGAAAGAAAACCACAGGCCAGTATCTCCGATACTATTAATGTCAAAATCTTAAAAAAAAAAAAAAAAAANAAAAAAAAAAAAAAAAAAAAATTACTAGCAAACAAAAAACAATAGTATGTTGGAAAGATCATTCATCATGACCAAGTGGAATATATCCCTGTGACACATGGATGGTTCAACATATGCAACTCAATCAATGTAATGCGTCTTATCAATAGAATGAAGGATACAAATCATATGATCATTTCAATTAATGCTGAAGAAGCCTTTAATAAAATTCAACATCACTTCATGATTAAAAAAAAAAGTCTTAAAAACTGAGTAGAGAAGGAAAATAGCTCAACATAATAAAAGCCATATAGGATAGACCCACAACTAGCATCATACCAAATGGAGAAAAACAAAAGCCTTTCCTTTAAGATCTGGAACATGACAAAGATGCCTACTGGCAGCACTGTTATTCAACATAGTATGGGAAGGTGAGCAATCAGACAAGAGAAAGATATAAAGGGCATTGAACCTTAAAAGGAGGGAGTGAAATTATCTTTGTTGGAAGATGATATGGTCTTATATTTGGAAAAAACCTAAAGACTCCACAAAATAGCTATTAGACTTGATAAGCAATTTCAGTAAAGTTGCAGTATATGAAATAAGCATTCACAAATTAGTACTACTTTTACATGCCAACAGAAAACAATGTGCAAAAGAAATTTTAAAAAATAATCGCATTTATAATAGCCACACATAAAATTAAATATCTACGAATTAATTCTACCAAATAAGTGAATAAAGACCTTTTATTAATTAAAACAATTAAACTTTAATAAAATAAATTGAAGGGGACACCACAAAATTGAAAAATAGTTCATGTTCATGTATTGGAAAGATGGATATTGTTAAAATGTCCATATTACCCAAGCATTCTACAGATTTAATTCAATCCCTATCGAAATACTAATGACACTTCATGTAAATAAGCAAAACAATCCTAAAATTTATATGGAAGCACGAAATACCCAGAATAGCCAATGCTATCCTAAAGTAAAGAAAAAAAAATCTCAAGGAATCACATTACCTGACTTCAAATTATACTACAAAGCTATAGTAACCAAAATAGCATGATACTGTCATAATAACAGACATTTAAACCAAAGGAAGAGAATAGCAAACCCAGAAACAAATCCACACACCAACAGTGAATTCATTTTTGCAAAAGTATGAAGAACATATACTGGGGAAGAAAGTCTCTTCAATAAATGGTTCTGGGAAAATGGAATATCCATATGAAGAAGTTATTTAGACACCTGTCACCATATACAAAAATAAAACTGAAATGGATTAAAGACATAAGACTTCAAACCATAAAAATACAAGAAAACTTTGGGGAAAATCTCCAGGACATTTGTCTGCACAAAGAGTTCTTTAGTAAAACCCCACAAGCACAGGCAATCAAAATAAAAATGGACAGATGGAATTATATCAAGCTAAAAAGCTTCTGCACAGCAAAGAGAGCAATCAGCAAAGTGAAGAGACAGCCCACAGAATGAGAGAAAATATTTTCAAACTACCTGAAAATATTTTAAAGAATTAATAACCAGAATTAATAACCAGAACATATAAGGAGCTCAAACAACTCAGCCTAATAATCCACTCAAAAATGGGGAAAGTATTTGAATAGACTTTTCTCAAATGAACTAATGCAAAATGCAAACAAGCATACAAAAGGTGTTCAATGTCAATAATCATCAGAGAAATGTGAATCAAAACTACGATGAGATATTATCTCACTCCAGTCAAAATGACTTATATCCAAAAGACAAGCAATAACAAATGCTGGCAAGGATGTGGAGAAAAGGTACCCCTTGTACACTGTTGGTGGGAATAGAAATTAGTACAACCACTATGGAGAATATTTTGGAGGTTCCTCAAATAACTTGTGAGCTACCATGTGATCCAGCAATCCCACTGATGAGTATATACCCAAAAGAAGGGAAATCAGTGTATTGAAGTGATATCTGCACTCCCATGTTTGTTGCAGACTGTTTACAATAGTTAAGATTTGTAAGCAGCCTAATTGTCCATTAACACAAGAGTAAGTAAAGAAAATGTGGTATATATACACAATGGAATGCTATTCAGGCATAAAATATAATGAGATCAAGTCATTTGCAACAACATGAATGGAACTGGAGATCATTATGTTAAGTGAAATAAGGCAGCCACAGAAAGACAAACCTCACACATTCTCACTTATAAGTCGGATCTAAAAATTAAAACAATCAACCTATAGACATAGGAAATGTAGTGAGGATTTGGGGGAAGGAGGGAATGGTTAATGGATATAAAAAAATAAAATGAATTGGATGTGAGGTTATCTGGCTGTGCCATCTGTCACTCCATTGATCACCAGGAGTGATCAATGAGTGATCACCAATTTCAAATCCTGTTTGTTAGGTTCAGTTGTTTTCTAATTCTTCCTGTCTGAGAAAATTGTTTTCAGGAAAGTGTCAACTGAATCACCAGTTGATTCAGCTGATCTGGCTGGCTAGGTGGAAGTCCCCTTCCTCCCTCACCACTCCATGTGCATCCCTCCCGAGGCTGCACACTTGGTCAAACAGGACAACCATCCTCAACAGAGGAGTACCAGTCTTTGGTCAAGCGTATATGGGTAGCTGTCCTCCCCTGCTAAAACCTCCAAACAAGCTCTCAAGAATTAATAAGATCTATTATTAAGTAGTACAATAAGATGACTAAAGTCAATAACATCTTAATTGTACATTTTAAAATAAAGAATGGAATTGATTTGTTTGTAACTCAATGGATAAATGCTTGAGGAGGTGGATACTTCATTTCCTATGATATGATTATTTCACATTGACTGTATCAAAACAACTAATTTACCCCATACATATAAACACCTAGTAGGTACCCACAAAAATTTAAAAAATAAAAATAATAAAAAAATAAAAAATGGAAATAAATATGTGTAACAGTAGAATAAACTGCTATGAGAACTCTTCCATATTGATATGTAAAAGATAAACAATCCAAGAGGAAAATGGACAAAAATTATTAGTAGACAATTCACAAAAAAAGTAAATGACCAGTAGATACATGAGGAATAATGAAATTATCTTTGCAATTAGGAAATCTAAATGAAAATAACAGTCAGATACTATTATACACCCATTAGACAGATAATATTTTTTTTGAAAAGTACCCAATAATAGTAAAGATGTGAAGAATTACAAACCTTTTAGAAAGCAATCTGGCGATTTATACATATACATTTGTATTTCTATTCCTATTTATATTTGTATATGTCTTCGGCCTTCCAACTGAGATATAATAAAGGCATAAGTAACAGGATGTTCATTTCAGTATTGTTCATGAAAAACTGAAAAAAGATAAATGGCCATTAATAGAAGAATGGTCAAGTATCTTATAAATATACATATAATGGGATAGTATACAGTCATTCAAAATACTGAAATGAACCTGCACTGCTTGTACCTCCTCACATAAGTCTCTCTCATTAAAACTTGTTCCCTGTTTTGCCATTTATTAAAAAAAAAGCATCATTGCATAAAAATCAAGATTAATGTGTGTGTATTTGTGTGTGTATATTTTGCAAGGCAGGAAGATATGTTTTATAGTAGCAGTAACCAACCTCTAAATCTGAACTGAGGCTATGGAATCTCACAGGTTGAGCTAGCCAAAATTATATTGTTTGTTTGAATGTGGTACATTGGAGTTAGTTGTAGCCAAGACGTTTCAAATTGTTAGATAAGGCACAGTCATGGGAATGCCATCCAACATTTTTAGCACCTATCATACAGAGATCAATAATTCAACCATCCAAAAGAAGGTGTGAAAGATGTCCGTAACGCGTAGGGAATCGGACTGACTGTCAGAAAACAAGGTAGGAATTGATACCAGATTAGCTTGGGTAGGACAAAGGAAAGTTATTTCTCAGTGTATCCAAAGTTGTCTAGGGTCTTTTCTGGAAAAATTAGATGATGGCCTATAACAGTAAAACCAATTTCAAATCCTGTTTGTTAGGTTCAGTTGTTTTCTAATGCTTCCTGTCTGAGAAAATTGTTTTCAGGAAAGTGTCAACTGAAAATGTCTGGAGAAGGCACAAAAGACAAGAAAACTTATCAATATAAGAATAGAATGAGGTTGAACAAGGCAAAGAATGGAATCAATTACATACAAAAAAGCAGAAGGAACTGACGACTAACTATGTTCCCTACTTCGTTATAACTAGTGAGTAACTTATAGCAGTAGGCCTTGACTGTTTGCATTTAGAGCATATATGTATTTGAGGATATTCAAATCTTTATAAAGAGTGCATGCAATTTTGTTTTCACATATTTGTATTCAATTTTTCTTACTGTATATAATAAAGGCTTCTGGGCTAGTCAATACTACCATTCTTTTTTTCTTTACAGAAAATTTTTGGAGCAGGCGAATTTCATATTGAAATCCAGTACTATTTTCTATACCACCAACCAACCAATTGGCTTGGTTTCTCAACTCCCTAGATTTATAAGGAGCTTAAGTCCACCTTAATTGTAAATTATGTTCCTCAGGTCTTGGGCAAACACATAATTATTTCAGATGATTAACATATAAAGAAAATATTCAAGCTCATCAGCAATCGTTTTTTAAAAACAAACACAAAAATTAAAACAAAAATTACATAACACTTTTCATGTCTCCTGCTTTTCTTTTTGCTGTGTACTTGTTTTACAACACCGTGTCTGCTATTGTCTCGTTGCTAAAAATATTGGGGACTTATAACATACAAAGTACCAGGTTCTAGGAATATAATATTTCTCAGGAGGACATCTCTGTAATTAGATTTATATTCCTGATTTCTATGTGGGTCTGGCACTCTGATACTGTGTAAAGGTGAGACAAATGAGAGATACAATGCTGGATTATTTCAACTTTGGGAATGGTGTTAAGGGACTCATTTCAAGTGTAAATTGGCTATAGATATTGAAGAAGAAAACCCAGCTTTACACAGGCTTTTGCAGTAGATCACTCTGAGAACTACAAAAATATCTAATTTGAAAGGGCAAATATGTTTATCTTTTATTTCTTTGGCCTTTTGATTTTATAAAATTTTATTTTTCTTCTCTAATTTCTCTCTGGAAAATTAATAATTGAAGAGATTTCATACAGAGTGTTCAAATTTGGGACATTGTTCATGTTGTAATTATTTGGGCTAATGGCATAATCTCTGGTGAGCTATATTAAACAATGCAGATAGGCATAATTTGAGATGGAAAATGGAATAATGATAAAATATTATGCCTAAGGTATAATGCAGCCTTGAAGTTAATTGCATTAGTGCCTTCTTCTGACCCGCTTTGTAGTCTTCTGAGAAAAAAAAAAATTATACTGTCTTCATAGCTCATAGTTCATCATAGAATATAGATAAAATAGTAGTGGTTGATACAGGGGCTGCAAGTATGGCTGCCTCATGGAGATTAGGTTAAGTATTACTGCTCTGATATATCACTAGTTTACTCTCCCAAAGGTAATGTCCACACCATATGCTTCATTATTAAGCTCAACAAGTTAAGACAGTGGTTTTCATCCCGAGCTGCACGTTACAGTTATCTAGAGAGTGTTTAAAATACTTAGGCTTCATCTTAGACCAATTAAATTATAATGTTTGGGGTTGTGGTCAAGTGTTAGTAAAAAGCTCTTGAGTATTTCCAGTGTGCACCTGTCTTATGTTGTTCCCCAAGAAACAGACTCTATGACAGAAATATCTATGTAGGAGGTTTACTGGGAAGGGTTCTCAGCAACAACACCTGCAAAGTAGTAAAAAGAAAAGATTGGGCAGATAAAGTTGAACTGCAACAGTTACCACAGAGGTCTCTGCCGCAGTCCAGACCACAGGAAGGTAGGGAGCTGGGACAATCTACATTTGTCCAAAACTTAGTCAAAGTAGCAGGAACTTCATACTCTTGCATCTACCTAACATTGGGTTTGACCTGCCATGGTGTAGTGGGACCTCGGGAAAGGAAGCTCCCTTTTACTGGATGGCATTTCCAGGACAGACTCAACTCTAAGCTGTTCCTAGCCAAAACTAGACATGTACCTGGACTCCAGCACCCATAGCATTTCCCAGAAATGAGAAGTATGGGAGTCAACCCTTCTCATACCTCTCAGAAGTACAAAGGCCAATTTTCCTCACCAGAGGAAGAGGCATGTGTCTGGTTTGCAAAAACAAGTAGGTCCTAATAGCCAGAGAGCCATGTTAATTGGTGTTGGAGTCACTAGGAAAAAGTCAAGCAGCACGGAAATGTCTACCACTCCTTCTGTCTCACAATAGATATGGATTCCCTTTATTTTAAAAAAGTACTTAACTTCATATCTATTAAGTGATGATATAAGCCTACTACAAGATTTGGCCCACACTTTCCAAGAGGTCAGCCACTGTCTACATTTTGCGCATGCATGTGACTGGCAATGTAAGTGCATATCAGAACTGGGACAAGATTCTGGTATATTGTACAATAAACTTTAAACTACATTCAAGTTGCTATGTTGTTATTTCATCTGCATTTTTATTTTTACATTTTTTCTTGATGGCTTACCAGCTAGAGAGGTGAGAAAAAGTAACTAGGCTCCCCCAAATCATTTTCTCAAACATTTTGAGAGAGTAGATGAAACACTGAAACAGACAGAAGGAAATCATTCAAAAATTAACTAATAAATGCACAAGGCAAGTAATATTGGTGGAGGGGGATAAAGTAAAATAATGAAGACAAAGGATATAAAATGTGAAAATTAGCTGCTAGGGTATATAGCAACAAATATAAAAATGTTGAGAGAGAGAGAGAGTCGTGGAGGGAGAGAGAATGACAGAGATTGCTAGGGTCTACATTTGTGTTCCCTCCCTCTCAAAAATTTATATTATGATATCCTAATCCCCAAGATGATATTAGGAGCTGGGACCTTTCGGAGGTGATTAGGTGATGAGAGCAGTGCCTTAATTAATGGAATTAGTTCCCTTCTAAAAGAAACCCCAGAGAGATTCTTTGTCCTTCCATCCAATGATGACACAAGTAGAAGGAGTAGTCTATAAACCAGAAAACTAGACAACAAACATCAGACACCTAACACCAGACATCAAGTTTGTTGATGTATTGATGTTGGTGTTCAAAATCCCACAAGATTTGTGAACAATAAGGAAGTAAATTCTTCAGAACTAAAAGAAATAAATTTGTGTTTTCCCTAAGTTACACAGCCTATGGTATTTTGTTATATCAGCCAAAATGAAGACAAAAATAGATCACTTTGTTCAATTATATATCTACAAATTATAAAATCTAATTAAAATGAATTTTCTCAGAAAATAAATGACCAACAATGCTTAAAAGAAAGAAAATACTAGTATATGAATAACTATAAAAGAAAGTTTAAACTTATCAAAAAATACACCAAAAAATTCTAGAACAGTAAATTTATGCTATGGTTTAATACACATCCTATGTAAAAAACAAAATACATGAAATGTCTCAATTTTCTTTAAAAAGGTAACACAAGCTGGACACCAAATTCTTTTAAACCAAGCCCAAAAAACTAAAACTAGATAATATACTTGTAGTCAATTTCTAAATAGGAACCTGAAAATTATGAATCTATTACTAATAAGATAAATATGTGTGATCAAACCGAAAGCTAGCATCATTTTGAAACCAAGAAGCATTTACATTAACATCAGGATAAATAAAACAGTATTTTCTATCAATTCTATAATGTAATATTATTTGATAGCTTTTGGACATTAAAGGAGGTTGCTGTAGTCTATGTAGCCATATAGGAGCTCAATCTGCCAAATATTCATTTCAAAATATGATGAAGGTGAATTCTAAGGTTCCTAGGGCTACTACCAACACAATCAACCAGAGGGGGAAAGAAAATGAAGAAGATGGAAGACGTTTATGTAGACCAGACCTGAAAGTTTTATATATCACATCCGCTTTTTTTTTTTTAATCTGTTTTTTATAAGTCAGAAAAAGAACTTAGTCCCATGGCCAAACCTAACTGGATGGACAACTGGGAAAATGTAGTCTAACTGCTGTCTGGGAGAAGGAGAGGGTAGATTTTGATGTACAGCTAATGAGCTCTGCCAGACATGTACTCTCTTTATTAATTCACAAACAACATTATAATTCAGTACTATTATTAGTCTCATTTTATATACAAGGAACTAAGACTTAAAGAATTTAGGGAAAATGTCCAAAGTCACATTGCTATTAATTGGTTGACCTAGCAATCCAACCGGTTTACTAACTCCAGAGTCCATGCACATCATTATTAATACCATTACAACAACTACTATGACCACCACCATGACCACCACGACTACTACATAAACATAGATCCTTATACTGTATCATATAATTAATTTCAGGTAGGTCAAATACTGTAATGTAGAAAATGAAATCATTAAAAAATAAAAGAAGATATTAGTGTCTATCAGTTCTCTGGAATTTTAAAATATAATATGGAGTATAATTTCGAATATATAGAATAATAATAATAAACATGGTTTGTAAGAAGGGGTAAGATGGGAGGGAGGGAGACCAGTTGGAGGCTACTACAGTAGTCCAGCTGAGAGAAGGTGATGGCTGTGACTATGATACTAGCCAGCAAGATGGAGATTGGTGGACAAATTTCAGATAGATTTTGGCGATGACAGCCACAGCACATAGTGAAGATTGAGCGGTCTGACGAAATAAGAGAAAAATAAAACATAACTCATAGATTTTGCAATGCTTGTTATGAAGAGATGACATATACTGAGGTGAGGAAGACTAGGAAAGAACAAATTTGTTGATGGGGGAATCAACAATTCCTTTTTGACTTTATTAAATTTGTGATACCTTTTGATGAACTATGTGGAGATATCCAACGGGCAGTTTAATATATGAGTCTGGAGTTCTATAGGAAAGTCAGGACCTGCCACAGATATATGAGACATCAGCTACAAATTACATTTAGTAGTAGAGTACAACATGATTTTACCAAGGATAAATATATGGACATAAAAGAGAAGAAGACCTATGAATATCAGTGAGTGTGAGGAGACATGGCATACTGCTGGAGAAACTTTAAAATTTACAATTTTTCTTTAAAGTATTTGACAATAAGAATTAAAAGGCCTCTGATATACAATCATTGATACATTCATTCAAATTCTAGAAGTTTTCCAAGAAGAAATATACATTGATACAGTACAAAATGTATATATAAAGTTGTGCTTTATGATATTATTTATAAAAGAGGATATATTAACTATCCTAAAATCCCATAAAACAGGAAATAGTCACATAAAATATTTGTCAGTAATCATATTTATAAGTAATATTTTTCAAAAATACTGTTATGAGAAAAATCAAGGAGCCATATCTTCAAAGATTGATCATATAGTTGAAATATAAGCACACACATTACTAAAATTTAATAATTAATTTAAATACTAGATATGTCTACAATTTACAGAAGAAACAGAGAAGTAGTTAATTTTGTCTACAGATTATGGTGTTTGGGTGCAATTTCTGAGAGGAGATGGCATCTCAGCTGAAAATTTGAAGGAATAATAGGAATTCTTCAAAAAGAAGAAACAACATATGCCAAGGCAGAGAGCATGGAAAACACAACATATTGATCAAGTCACAAGAGAAACACATTACTGAAACATAAAGCATATAAGCAAGCAAATATCTATAAGGGGAACTAGGCAGGAGCCAAGTCAGACAGCACATAAACTATCATGGAAAGGAGCTAAGTCAATGTAGAAGATGGAATAACAAGGCATTTTAAGTAAGGGCATGACAAGGTCAGACTTATATAACCCAAATATCATCAAACATTGCAAGGAAATAAATACTTCATGGGAAAAGTAGACATAAAATCAAATTACCAAATTTGACATATTTCTTCATCATTCCTGCCTTTTCTCCCACAACACACTATATTTTTCTCTGCCATATGCCTCATCACATTTGCTGCTTCTAGGGTCCCCAAAATAATATTTTCTATTATCGTCAGGATTAGAACAGGCACTATCTATTTTCCTCCAGTCTAGGTTCTTGTGAGGCCCATCCATTTATGAATGGATGTTGGGGATGTAATGTGTAGATGCACTGTAAAATTTTGAAGGATAGAATGAAAGAGTACAAGACTAAAGAGAGGGAGAAAATTAATTCAACTGTTGTTATGATCCAAGTTCATGTGCTTGGAACTAAGGCAGTGGAAGTAATGTCTCAGAGGATAAAATAGATTTAAGACATACATATATAGAAGGTGGAATAGGTTCAATGGCTTATTCACTGAGAAACAAGGTGAGCACCGGTAAATTTAATTTTGGATATTTTCTACCACATGGTATGGAATCAGTGGAAGAGTTTTTCAACATTGCCTATTATAGAACACAATTCTTGGATTTTCTTGGATTTCTTGGAATTTCCAACGGTTTATATTCTAGAATACAATTCTTGGATTTTGTGATTCATGAATTTTCACCCTTGATATGTGAAACAGAAAGCAGTATTTTAAATAAGCTCCAATGGTGATAGCAATGCACCACCAGAATGGAAACTGTTGTAGAATACTGCTCAATGAAGAGTATTGAAACATTAGCACATGGATGGATATCAAAATATCTATGTGTATATATATATAACTTGCTTATGGTCCCATGGGTCCTGTTGTTACAAGTGTATTTAGTAGAGATCTGTATATTTCCTGCCATTGCTACTCTGAGCAGATGTTCATTCCTCATTCATGAGAAATTAGGGTTTGAATACCCTGCACCTGTCTCCAAATATTACCAATGGCAGATTCTCAATCCCTTTCTCTATACATCTATTAATTCAGCTCATAATGATTTCTTTTATGTTTAACATGTGCTTTTTCTGGCACGGAAAGATTTCCTCTGTATAGCCCAACTATCCACGTACACAAACGATTAAATGAGTTACTCAGCAGATGTCTAAGACAATGGTTCTCCCTAGGAGAACTGTATTGTGAATAATAAAATATTTTGTTTTGATAAGTTGCCAGAATTTTCTTCTAACTTACTAAAATCCCCATGAGGAAGATACATGTGTAATTCACACTGTGTGATCAAGATAATTAACCATGAAGAATATTGGTTAAAAAACAAACTTACATTGTTACGTTGATAGGGTTCCCCAAAGTGATGATTCACAATACGACAACCCCCCAAAGTGATGATTCACAATACGAAAACCATCTCTGGCAATTCTGAGAACTGAGTAAACTCTTCGTAGGCTCCAATTAATGAATAATACAGAGATAATTATTCGACAACTATTTTTTAAAAGCCAACACACTTGACTAATAATATTAAACTATTTTGAATGATTATCAAAAATTCAAATACTTAACACTAACAACATGAAAAATTCAGAATCCACTGGCATCCTCATCACTTTGTATTGTTTTGTTATAACTACACATTAAAAGCAAATGTGCTGCTACATTCCTTCAGAGTCAGAAATCGGGGACTGTTATATATGGATTCACCACTGAGCTCGAAGGGCATCACTCCCAAACAAACAGTCAGAAACTTGTCAGAAACCATGGAGATGGAAAACATATTAGTTGTTGACAGTGGTTAGAGATGGTGGGGACAGGGGGTTGTGGTTGTAACTCTAAAGAGGTGGCTTGAGGGAGATCTTTGTACTGATGAATAGTTTATATCTTAACTGAAGAGGTGGTTATACCAATCTATATATGTGATCAACTAACACAGAATGGTACTCACACATTGTAGCAATATCAATTACATGGTTTATTATACTTATATAAAATGTAACTACTTGGACAAATTTAGTGAAGGGTACAGAAGACCTGTCTCTCCTATCTTTACACCTTCTTATGAATCCATTATTCCAAAATAAAAAGTTTAATTTTAAAAATCTCCTTGTCAGAGTCACTGGCCAAGAGAGCAACAACCCCAAGCAGTGTGGAGCCTATTTCTTCTTCTAGATATAATATTATTTTATTTGCCTCTGCTTCGGCAATTACATACCAGTGAATATATCACTGTATTCTACTCTTTACCCAGCATTTTGTCAATGCAAAGCCTTCCCAATTTAGGCCAGACTTCTGCCTTTGTCATTTTCTCTTGCTCAACCCACAGTAACTATCAGTGCCTGATATATAAAATAGATTTTGAATGAATGAAGAAGGAAATAAAAATAATCTTACCTATCCTACTATAATTCTGAGTTCCTTGAGGGCTGGAATAACAGATTCCCTTATATCTTCAAAATATCTAGCGCAGCAGGCGTTCAGTTAATGTTTTAAAAGGTAATAAATGAAATGTTATAAAATAAGTGAGGATTATTGCTATTAACATTATAAAGGCTCTTGCAATTCTCTGCTAGAAGGAACTTTTCATCATTTCTGCCAACCTCCCTTTTCTTTTTAAGACCTTTTATATTTTTAACATAACAGAGGCAACACATTTTTAGCAAGGTCACAAAGGTCTGCATATGACTGTAAAATGATACAATTTCCTAAAATAGAAAATTATATTCAAAACTCTTCTTGCAAATTATATGCTGGTACAGATCCTGGATGATCGTGGCACCAGTTCTGTTACTCTTTGAAACAAACTAGTGGGGTACTTTGGATCCGGGAGAATGACTGCTTGTTATTTGGTTGCTACAAAGATGGGTAAAATGAGGAGCCCACTAGAAAGGCAAAGTGCTGCTGAAGATATTTCCATACCTTTCAGACCTTGATTACTTGCCTATCAGCAGAATTTGAATCTTCTGTAAAGCAGACTGTATGTTTGGGGTGTGGGATAAAAATGAGACCGATATGACACATTTCTGATGTAAGTTATGCCATAATTTTCCAGACTTTTTTTCTCTCATTCATTTTCTTATTCTGTATTAGGCAAGACCTCTTAGATATAAATGACAGAACGCCTATTTTAAATAAAGAACATTTTTTACCTTATATGTAAGTCCCTGGAAGAGGCTTGATCCCTAGCAGCATAAACAATGTTATCCTGTCTTGATTCATTTCCAATCTTAGCTATGTCCTCAGTGTGTTATCTTCATTCTTAGGCTCCACATAGTTACCTGAAGAATATACAGGCTTATGACTTTCCACATGTAAGAATAGTGAGAAAGAGAGCACATAAATCCCCAGTACATTCTGTACATGTCCAAGCATTCACTCTGATTGTACAAGCTGAGGTCTTATGTCCACTTCTAAATCAATCCCCTGTGACTAAGGGGATTCTGTGAATTAATTGGCCAGACCTAGGTTTTATGTTCTACCACTGGAGTCAGTTCACTTCCAAGTGAACTACATGAATGGAAAGTGAAATATCAACTCCAAAAGATACTGAGGATGTCATTACTAGAAAAAAGAGGCAAGAGATTATGACAAACCAAAACAATAAACAACAAGTATACTCAGTACACCCTGTGATACAGTTTGACTCTGTGTCCACACTCAAATGTCATGTTGAATTGCAATTTCCTGTGTTGGGTGAGGGACCTGGTGGGAGATGGATTATGGGGGCAGATTTCCCTTTTGCTATTCTCATGATACTAAGTGAGTTCTCAAGGGATCTGGTTGTTTAAAAGTATAGCACTTCTCCCTTCTCTCTCTCTCTTCTGCTGCCATGTGAAGATGTGGTGACTTCCCCTTCTCCATTCTACTATGACTGTAAGTTTCCTGATGTCTCCCAGTCATGCTTCCTGTAGGGCCTGTGATACTGTGACTCAGTGAAACCTCTTGTCTTCATAAATTACCCAGTCTCAGGTAGTTCTTTTTAGCGGTGTAAGAGCAGACTAATACACTGTGTTTTAGCCCCACATGAGTTGGCTGCTTGAAATTTTCCAAAGTCCTTCTTCCCACTTCTGAGCTATGGTTCTATCATTCTCTTCATGTCTTTTTGTCAAAATATGACTTGTTCTTCAAGATAATATCAAGGCTAAATATTTCTTTCTTTGCCAATCCTTTCTCAATCCTTGGTCAAAATGAATTTCTCCCTCTATCTGTGTGTGTTTCTATAGTACTTTGAACCTCTGCTCTAGTATCCGTTATAGTCTGATATTATAATGACCCGAATTCATGTCTTTGTCTTCCTAAGTAATGAGCTTTGTGAGGTTAAGTACTAAATTTGTTATAGTATTGTATAGCTCACAGAGTACCGAGGATTGTGCCATATTCAGAATATATTCTTGCTGAATTATTGACAAAATTAATTTGAATAATTGATTATTTTTCCCATTTCAACACACTACATCAATAGTCTATGTTTACCCATGTCAAACTGCTCTAGGGAACATGCTTATTTTTGAAGATTTCCTACTTTCTCTTTGACCTAAAGATATTAGGCCAAAGCAATATAATGTCTATACTTATTTGTATATGCATTTATCCTTCAGTTTGTATAACTCATCAACCTTAAAATTGGGATTGAATTTCTTGTTGTCTTGAGGCTGAAGAGCTTGTATCCTCTCTTCCTATCACTTTTATATTTTATATCAAAAATGAAATTCATTATGCATGGTATGACTGTCCCTGTATAATCAGCCAGAATGAATGAATACACAATAATAGGGTATTTTTATTGAAAATTGAGTTGGCATTTTATAATTCAGCAACAATAACCTGATTAGCTTGAGAACTTTTCTGACTTTTAGAGCAATTGATGTTTAAAATGGATACATAATGGTATGTCTTCTTTGCTGGTAAAGCTGTAAATAACAGTGGATAATACTTCACAAGATTAGATCATTAATAAGAAAACAGGAAAATATTCAGTTAAGCGTAATAAAGGTTTACTGAGCACTTACTATAATTCCCAGCCCTTTTCCATGCATGGATGAGGGACAGATGAAGAGAACACAGAATCTTTCAAAATTCTGTAGTAAAGACAGTGATAGAGTTCCTCAAACTGATTGGGCAAGATGGAGCAGAGGAACTTAATCCCAGGATAGGAAGGTAATGCAAGAGTTTCTGAATGTGAATAGTTGTCTGGATGTTTCCAAATAACTCCAGGTTTTCATTGTATAGAGGCAACTTATGGCTTGGAGAGCTTCAGTAACTTCCTCAAGGTCACACATTGTATTAGTCAGGGATCCCTAGAGGGACAGAGATAATAGGATAGATGTGTATATGAAGGGCAGTTTATTACAGAATATTGACTCACACAATGACAAGATGAACTCCCACGGTAGGCCATCTGCAAGCTGAGAAACAAAGAAGCCAGTCTGAGTTCCCAAATCTCAAAAGTAAGGAAGCTGACAGTACAGCCTTCAGTCTATGGTTGAAGGCCTGAGAGCCCCTGGCAAACCACTGGTGTTAAGTTCAAGAGTCCAAAAGCTGAAGAACTTGGAGTCTGATGTTTGAGAGCAGGAAGCATCCAGCACGGGAGAAACACAGAGGCCAGAAGACTTAGCCACTCTAGTGTTTCCACGTTTGTCCTAGCCATAGTGGCAGCTGATTAAATGGCACCCACCTCTCCCAGTCCAGGACTCAAATATTAATCTCCTTTGGCAACACCCCAACAGACACACTCAAAAACAATACTCTGCATCCTTTAATCCAATCAAATTGACACTCAATGTTAACCATCACACATGGAGACAATTTGGTTGACATCAACAGAAATATGTTTCCAGTCATATTCAACCTTAATAAATGCTATTGTTCTCATATAACATTAGCTATTGCCAGGACTTAATGCACTACAACTACAGCAGAATCTTTTGACAAACTAATATATTTAACAAATATCCTTATTGAAAAATAACTAAGAAGCTTAAAAAATATATTATTTGTAAACTTAGGAAAGTTTCATGCCTACCATATCATTGAGAAAAACAGGTATATATTAAGTTGTGTCTGGACCAGATGTAAAAATTGGGCAGAAAGCAAACAAAGAATGAAATTTCCAAGTTAGAATCCCTTGATGTGACGCAGCAGTTTAAATAGAATGCATATGCAGACTAATATGTCACTCTGACTCAATAAACAAATTTGACATAATATTTTCCCAATATTTCATGTACAGTGTTAACAAGCTCCCTTTTCTGAACAGAGCAAGATGGAATTGATTTGAAAGGCTTGCACATTCCAGTGCTCCATAAACTATCAGGATAAACATAGACTACTGCATATTCAACATGTTTATGTATCTTGATGAGTAATTTTCAAACTTGTATTAGCAACCGTATTAATAATAAACAAAGGCAAAATGTTGTTTATTTTTCTGTGGAAAGAAAAATATATAATTTAAACTTGTCAGCCTAAATGTGCTGATTTCTTTGGTAGTTATTTTTCCTCTGAAGTATCCTCTGGGATTTTATTGAATTATTTATTATTTTATTTTGTAGAACTCTTGGTGCAGACAGTTTCCTAGAGATAGGAATCCTTTTAAATTAGTGAATCTGTATCTTTTATGATCATATATATATATATATATATAAATCATGCACACACATTTTATATATATAGGTTATATATCTTATATATATATATCCTATATTTCAGTCTAGGAAAATGAAAACATACATATAGCTTTAAAATTAAAACGTGTTTTACTTAAAATTGAGAGTTTACACCAAGCCTCTATGCAATGAGACACCTTAAGTGCAGTTATTCTTCACTTTACCTAATCATCTCTCCTCATTTCCCATACATCTACTACACATTTTTTGTTTTTGAGATGGAGTTACCCAGGCTGGAGTACAGTGGCACAATCTTGGCTCACTGCAACCTCCACCTCCTGGGTTCAAGTAATTATCCTGCCTCAGCCTCCCAAAGAGCTGGGATTACAGGCGCCCATCACCACACCTGGCTAATTTTTGTACTTTTAGTAGAGATGGGATTTTGCCATGTTGGCCAGGCTAATCTCGGACTCCTGACCTCAAGTGATCTGCCCACCTTGGCCTCCCAAAGTGTTAGGATTACAGGTGTGAGCCACCACGCCCAGGCTTACACATTTATGTTGTGACATTTCACATGTAAAATATATCCAAATTAAACCATCATTGTACCACCAAGCTTGTCCTTCTTGCATTCTTCAGTTCCTTATGTGACACCATCATCTATCCATTTACTCAGTGTTTATATTTATGTCATTCTTAGGATTTTCCTTATCTTTGTAGCTGTACTATGTTAATTGCAACTTGTTAATATTTGAAAGTCCACTGCTACTTCTTTACTTTAGACATATATCATCTGCTAGCTGTACTGTTATAATAGTTAACTTGTTTCTATTTGTTAATCTCATCCTTAGAATCTCTGTTACTAGCACTAAAATCTAGATTATACCATTCCCAATGATACCATATTGCTTAGAAGAAAAAAAAAAATCCCAAACTCAAAGATAGCATTCAAGAGACTTCAGGATCTGGTGTCAGGCTCACACCAATACTAATAATTAGGTAAATAAGAAAGTTATTAAAAATAGAGGTATACAATTTCACTGTAAGTTTCCCTGTTCAACTAATTCTTTATGTTTCTTCTTACTTTCAGAAACAAATGTCTCAAGTGAGTCACTTCTACTTGCTATCTTCATTACCTCATGATCAATCATTTCATTATTATTTTAATTTTAATTTTTAAGTAAAGTTGTATATATTTAAGGTGTAACATGTGATGTTCTGTTATATGTTTTTCTGTATATATATATATATATGGATATACACATTGTAAAACGATTACCATAGTCAAATTAATTAACCTAATATAGTTACCTTTTGTGTGTGTAGTGAGAAACTTAAAATCTACTTAGCAAATTTTAAGCATACGATACAGTAGTATTTGATTTTTCTATGTTTGGTTTATTTAACTTAGCATAATATCCTTCAGGCTCATGTATGTTGTCGCAAACAGCAAAATTTTCTTCTTCATCGTTTGAGGCTGAATACTATTTCATTTTACATACAGTTGGCCCTCTGTTTTCTCAAATGATTGGCCCCAGGATCCCTGAAGATAACAACATCTTTGAATGCTCACGTGCCTTATATAAAATAGCATAGTAATGTCAGCTCTCCCTATCCTCAGATTCTGCATCCACAGATTCAACTAACCTTCGATGAAAAATACATACAGTTAGGCTTCCCTATGGAAGATTTTGATCTGTGACTGGTTGAAGCTGCAGATGTGAATCCTGTGGGTATGGAGGGCCATCTGGATATAGAGATGGAACAGAGATAGAGAGAGTAGAGGTAGAGGTAAAGAAAGAAGTAGACAGAGATAGAGAGAGATAGAGACAGATCACATTTTCTTTATCAATTTATCTGTCAACAGACACAGGTTTTTTTCTGTATCTTGGCTAATGTGAATAATGTTGCTGTAAACAGAAATGAAGATATCGCTTTGACATACTAATTTACTTCCTTTGGATATATACCCAGAGATGGGATTGCTAGATCATATGGTAGTTCTAGTTTTAATTTTTCAGTAACCTCAATACTGTTTTCCATATAATTTCTGTATCAATTTACTTTCACACCAACAGTATGCAAGGGTTCTCTTTTACCTACATTTTCAGTAATACTTTGTATCTTTTGATTTTTGTAATAGTAGCTATCCTAAAAGGTATGATGTGATATCCCATTGAGGCTTTGATTTGCATTTCCCTGATAATTAGTGATGTTGAGTATTTTTTTTAATATACCCATTAGCCAGTTGTATGCCTTCTTTAGAAAAATGCCTATTCTGGTACTTTGCTCATTTTTATTTTGGTTGTTTCCTTAGTATTGAGGTGTTTGAGATCCTTATATATTTTGAATAGCAATCCTTTATGAGCTGTATGGTCTGCAAGTATTTTCTCCCAGTCCATATGTTATCTCTTTACTCTGTTGATTATTTTCTTTGCAGTGTATGATCTTTTAATTTTTATGCAATCCCATCTGTCTCTATTTTCTTTTGTTGACTGTGCCTTTAGGGTTAGCTTTAAATAATCATTGCCTAGATCAATCCATTTACTTATTAAACCACTCCAGTTTGTTCCTACAGCTCCACCATTAATGTTTCCACAAAATGGCTTACTTTATGACTACCATAAACCTTTATATTTGTCCAGTTAACAGTTTTGTCTTCCTCTCACTAGATAGCTCTATGACATTTTACAGAATTGACTACTCTCTAAGGAACACTCCCTTGGCTTCTGAAAAGCCACACATTCCTGTTGCTCTTTCTGGTCTTCTTGCTTCTTTTTTTCTTATTCTCTTTTTTCTTATTCTCTTTTGCAGTTTCATTATCTTATAGCTGACCCTTAAAAGTTGGCTCCTTGTTCCCCTTTCTGTCTCATTTTTCCTTAGACAATCTAATGTACTCCCTCAGTTTCAATTATAAACAGAAGACTCTATAATATTATGAGTCTCTAATACAGTTCTTTACTCTGAGATGCAGAACTGTAAATTCAACTGTCTACGTAATAAATACACTTGAATGTTGAATGTGCACCTGAAAATCAACATACCCAAAACTTAACTCATCATTTGAACCAAACAGCTTCTCTGTCTGTATTTCCTGGCTCAATGAATGTAACTAATTATTTACCCAATAGTTCTAGCCAGAAATCTGGGCAACATCTATAACTTTGTCTTTCTGAACATTTACATCCAGTTAATTACTCAGTCCTTACAATATTTACTCTTAAATATTTTTTCTACTACCTCCTCTCCACTACATACAGCTACCATCTCTCTTTTCTAGCTGAAGTAAGCAGCAGGGTTTACTCCAAGGCTCATGCTACCGTGAAAATGGCAATGGGGCGAATGTTTTCAAGAACAATTGGAAAAATGAACTTTAATATCATGTAGATTCTTTCACTGTAATTAATCTACTCAACTTGATATTCTCCACACTGTAGAAAACATATCCACCCGTAGTTGTCATGCTTCACACATTTATGTGTCATACCCAGAAAGGGACTATGTGCCTTTCCAGTGCTCCATTTTGAAAAAAAAATCAAGTTAAGATTTTGTTTGTGTAGGCTTCAATCATGTGCCTATCTTGGAATCAATGATATGTAACTGTGGAGTCAGAGTACTGAGATTTGACCCCCTTTGGTGATCTGTGCCTAATCCATCAACTGTGGCTAAGGAAAAAAGGGATATGAAAGTATAGAAGGCTTTGCTGAAACTTCCTGATTTAAATTGAGGTTCACAAGATTTAGAAAAGAATTTTCCATAACCTAGTACTTGAAAGTAAGTTAATTGTGTGTGTTTGTATGTTTGTGTGTGTGTGTGAGAGAGAGAGAGGGGGAGAGAGAAAGAGAGAGAGACAGAGAGAAATGGTAAGAATATTGTTGAGTATTGTAGTTTAATAAAATGCATATAGATGAAATTTCCTTTCTTCATTTTATCTTAAGTTTTAAATTGGAGATCTTTCTTCTAAAAATTTCTAATAAGTTTCTTTTTATTTCATGGAAACCTGGGTTAATACTGAAAAAGAAATCTGTTTGTTTTGGAAAATTGAACACATCAGACTCTTAATTGTGCGTCCATCACAAATTATGTTCTCTAAGCAGAAAACATTAAGAGAACCAGTGCTTAGGTTTTACATGCTGATGAAGTCATGGAATCCTCTTCTTTAGCCATATCCATGAAAACAACAGAGACAGCGTTAGGTAAATTTGTATAGAATAGAGATTCAACAAAAGGTGTGCATTTGCAGCAATTTGGGCAAGGCATAAAACTGACCAGCCTACTGATCCTCATTTTGTAGTAGTGCCTTGATGTTCATAGTGATGCTTGTGGGAAATGGAGCTCTTAGTAGAACCTGAGGCCACTGAAAGTGGCAGTTAGTGTTCCCTAGTCTTGGCCACTGGGTAGATATTCTTCTAGAGATGTATTTATGTTATTATTTCTCCTGACCCATAGCATCAAGGTGACTGAGAAGAACTATATCCCATACCAATATACCACTCCTCTAGTGACTTAAACATGAAATGCCATCTGTCAAAATATGATTCATGCACACAGATTATTCATCTCAGCATCTTTCATTAAGTACACATCTTTCATATTGAACTATTTTCTTCCCTCTGCCTTCACAGTCTGATTCCCTGAATTATCTAAGCAGATGAAGTAGACAGATCATGATTTAAAAGTTTACTTAAATTCCCAAATCGATATTTCTTCCCTCAGATTTTTTCAAGGTCTCTGTGTCTGTGCTCAGGTATGTCTTAAGCTCTCAGGCAGGCAGTTGACAATTCTTCCTCAGCTTTTACTTCCTGCTTGTGTAGAACCCTATGATCAGTAAAGCATGAAACTTTGAGTCTCTTCCAGTGTTCTTTGAGCACTCACACAGCCCTCTCTTTATGTATTGCCTTGTAGGTCCTCAGAAAAGCATGCATTTTTTCAAAGCCCCATAGGAATGTCTCATTCTACAGACCTTCATTTTATGTTTTCCACCAATATCGTCTTAATCCTAACTGCTATCATCACTTCATACAGCCACAAATAAAGGATTTGATGTTTGTTGTTGTTGTTGTTGTTTTTTAAGACAGAGTCTTATTCTGTCACCCAAGCTGGAGTACAGTGGCACAATCATGGCTCACTGCAGCCTCAACCTCCAGAGCTCAAGTGGTCCTCCCACATCAGCCTCCTGAGTAATCTAAGGCTACAGTTGCATGCCACCATGCCCAGCTAATTTTTGGATATTGCTTTTGACAGGTAACCTGGGGATAAGACTTTTCCACTAGGGAGAGCTCAGAATCAGATTAATTAAAGAAAACCTGTATGGTTTTTTATTTTTATTTTTTTCCAAGTAGCGTTTTCAGTAAGCTGCCAGAAAGGTCAAATGATGACAATTCTTTGGATACTGGGTGTTGAGAGTTCCATACCAATTCTGCATTCTACGTTGTCTGCTAGGTTGACAGTTTTAGCAAATATTGTGGTTGTGAGGCTGTTTTCAAGGCTTCTGTGGCACTCTGGAGTGGGAAATGGGAATAAAATGACTAAAACTCTACAAACCTTACTGTTCTTACTCTTCTTGAGGTTTTTCTTCGATAAACATCTCTTGGATTTCTGCAAGCCTTTTGTTAATTTCTATAATACTGAAACAATTAATTTTGTTGACTTTTGCTATCATTTCACTGCTTTCATGGAAGAATAAAAATTTGGAAGTCCTTACTCTGCCATCACAGAAACAATTCTATCCTAGATGTTATTTTAAATCAGAAATTCTCTTGATGTTTTACAGGTGGCAAATCTTTCATAAGGGAGGCTCCTTTTTTGATGTCACCCAGTTGAAACTAATTCTTAAATATATCTTCATTTTATGTTTATTATTCACAATAAATGACTTTATTTTGGCATGGAATTGTAGTGGCATAGTGCAGAAAAAGTATTGTCATTCTGGACTATCGTTCTTTTTATCTGAAAATTGTGGGAGGTATAATAGGTGATCATAAATGTTTCTTTCAACTATTAAGGTGTCTTGATTGACTTTTTGCTTCTGAAGCTTAATCTACTCTGCCAATATCATAGGCCTGCCAAAATCGGAACTATAGGAGTAATTATGACAAAAGACAGTAAGTTTTGAAATGAAAAGTGAGATAATACTGTGTGTGTAACCTAATGAAGTTCTGCATTTATAAGCAGGACGCTCTATGCTCCTTACACAGGCATGGCTTTTAGTCATGCTACAGCGGACATATGAACCCCACGCATTTCAAATGGAACAACTTCAGACAATCACTTTTTATTGTTAAAATCAGTGACACAGTTCTTGTGGCTGAGAGTCTCAGAGGGACAGGCAATTAGATCCTCTGATGAGTGACTCCAGTGAATTTCAATGAAGCACATGCACTCCCAGGAGGAGATACACTAACCCAGATAATTCTGTTCTCAGAAAGTGGGTTAGATTCTGACATGTGAGAAAATAACCCCTGTAGCACTTCATGGAAGGGCTTGGGTTGGGGATGGCCTGGGAAGCATACAAATTCTTCTTACCCTCAAATTGCCCTAGCAGAATTCTGAAGAAATTTTGTACACTTGCCAAAATAACCTAATTTTTCTTCAAAGTATGTGTTTTTCACATAACAAATTCTTTTTGAGGTAAAGTGATCCAAGGGCTGATAGAGAAACAGAAAATCTGTTGACTTCAGCTTGGCTAGGGCTGGCACCAAGAAGAAAGTTTGTTTTACACCAGTGGGTTTATGGAATTTCCATTCATTGGAAGCCAGTGATTTTATAAGCATAAAAATGAATCCCATTATACACCCTATGAAAATTTCCTTCCTGAAAGATGCAGTATGCGACAAGACAAAGTCAATTTGCTTATGGATCATGCATTATATAAGATAAGACAGACAACAAAGATATAAACAAACACGGATCAGTGCTAAGTACTGAGCAATGGTCAGCCCTGTACTCAATATTTATTACTTAAGTGCCACTTCCTCTGTACCTTTTTAAAATAAACAAAATTGGCAATAAATCTACCTATCTTTATTCACGTCTCTCTCTCTCTCTCTCTCTCTCTCTCTCTCTCTCTCTCTGTAGCTCTCTATCCATGCATTTACTATGAATCAGGGGTTGTTCTTTAAACTCTTTACTTGACTTATTTGGCCCTCACTAAATTCCTATGAGCTTCTTTAATTCCCCATTGATTAGATGAGAAAATTGAGGAATAAAGTGGTTGATTTTTTCTTCTTAATATGCTACTGGAAGCTCTATGCAATATCTTTTTTTATTGCATTTTAGGTTTTGGGGTACATGTGAAGAACATGCAAGATTGTTGCATAGGTATACACATAGCAGTGTGATTTGCTGCCTTCCTCCCCATCACCTATGTCTGGCATTTCTCATCATGCTGTCTCTCCCCAACTCCCCACCCCCCACCGTCCCTCCCCTATTTCCCCACAACAGACCCCAGTGTGTAGTGCTCCCCTCCCTGTGTCCATGTGTTCTCATTGTTCAATACTCGCCTATGAGTGAGAACATGTGGTGTTTGATCTTCTGCTCTTCTGTCAGTTTGCTGAGAATGATGGTTTCCAGGTTCATCCATGTCCCTACAAAGGACATGAACTCATCATTTTTTATGGCTGCATAATATTCCATGGTGTATATATACTACATTTTCCCTGTCCAGTCTATCATCCATGGGCATTTGGATTGGTTCCAGGTCTTTGCTATTGTGAACAATTCTGCAATGAACATTCATGCTTGTTGTTTAAGCTACCCAGTCTATGTAATTTTGTTACAGAATCCTGAACTATGTCACTTGGGATTTTGCAGGCTTCAGAAGTACAGAAAATAAAGAGCAAAGAGAATATTGACAAGAAAGTTGCAGTTAGGTGAATAATATGTCTTTGAAGCCCATCAAAAAATAAACTTCAACACAAAAAGGGTGAAATTCTTCAGATAGACCAAATAGTACAATAAATGATCATTAGATGTAGCAATATAAACTTTCTTTGTGACTTATATAAGTGCAGTTTCAGAGGCATAATAGAGGCAAAATCTGATTATTTCAGGTTAAAGAGAAAATAGGAGCATGGACTTTGGGAATAATAAATCCAGACAATTTCTTTTTGGAGTTTGCAGTAATGAAAATGTGAAAAATGTACAACAGTTCAAGTGGAATGTTGAATCAAAAGAAACCTTTTTAAGAGGATAGCACTTTGTCTTCTGTTGTATATTATTTATACTCTTGCTCTGATCATGATTTGTCCCTTTGGAGGAAGCATCTGTTCTTAGGTTTGATCATCCTTACTGCTTATTATTTCCCTTATATCAGCATCAGTTTTTCCTGAGCTTTCAACTACTTAAACCAGGGTAGAGAGAACTGAGGACAGTGATTTTGAGTAGCAGATATCTTTAATTTAGTCATATTATTTCAGAGGACTTTGTTTATAAATGTTTTCCTCTTCTAGGGATGTACTTCTTCTTTAGTTTTATTGCTATGTGTCCCCCTGAAATAAGTAGATCATAGAAAGTGGTTGTCATTTGGCTTTCCTTGTATCTCATTGTTGTTTATTTGGAGATCTTCATTTAATTTTTATTATTTTATTCAGTTGATCTTGGTTAGAAGTTATAAATCTTATTTTACTTTTCACTGTTTCCTCCAACCATTATCACCTCCATGTCTTTTCTGCCGATTTGACACACACACAAAAAAAAATACAGCTGGAATTTCCATGTGGTTTCTTTTTTTTTCCATTGTGTGAATGGACATAGAGACTCAACAAATATACTCAATTTCTTATTGAGTCTATCTGTATCTTTGGGCTTATAATTCCAAATAATTGATTACTGATTATGATTTTCAGGGACATATATTGGACTTACAGAGTTATCTATCCACCTAGAGATCATAATTATATTCATCTGTTCTTGTTTCTTTTTTCAGATTAGTCTAATTTCGTTTTATGTGGCAGATATTCTTTGTGTTTTATGTTTTGAAAAAAGTAGTAACCTCCTAGTTTCATTGAAGGTGAAGTTTTAATTTTGGCTTATTTTCTTTTGTCCCTGTCTGCTTCAGGTAGAAGATGATATAAATACACTTTTACTATACATCGTTTTAGAAGTCTCACAAACTATCTTTAAATAATATGGCAAGTAATGTGTAAACACATCCTTGAAAGAAAAATGCCTTTATGTGTGTAATAGTCATCTCTCTTTGTGCTATTTTACTTAATAAACATTTATTGATATTCCAGTGTCCAACCCTGTCCTAAATTCTGTTTAGAAAGATAAATAGGAGGCTTTCCCTCACCTTGAGTAGTCCCTTGCCAAAGAATTGGAAAAATCTGCTTAAACATTTAACTTAAAAACCTGCCTGGCCAAAATTGTAAAACCCCATCTCTACTAAAAATACAAAACAATTAGCCAGGCATGGTGGCAAGTGCCTGTAATTCCAGCTACTCAGCCGGCTGAGGCAGGAGAATCACTTGAACCTGAGAGGCGGCCACGTCTGTGAGCCAAGATTGGGTCACTGCACTCCAGCCTGGGGTGACAGAGAGAGACTCCATCTCATAAAAAAAAAAAAAGAAAAGAAAAAAAGAAAAGAAAAGAAAGAGAAAGAAACCTGTGTTATGGGAGGAAAGTTGTGTTTTACAAGGGGACACAAAAGAGGGTCTTCCTCATATAGCAGTCCACCTGATAACTATGCAATATATATTGCATTAAATGCAAACCACACAGAGAATCATATTTGAAAGGGGGTTTGAAGAAGAGTACATTTTGACAAGTTTATATAGGGATAGAGGATCATCCTAGGTTCTAGGTAGATTTATCATGAGCAAAGGTGTGGTTTTAGACATTGAGGAGGCATATTCAGTGAAAATTCAGGCTGATTTGAGCCTAAGGTTTCTGCAGAGGAGGAATGAGAAATAAGACTGGGGTAAATATGAAGAACAAGCAGGACTGTTCTCATCCTGCCTTGCTTAAAATTATTTATCCACTATAAAATATTATGGTTTAGACCAGCTCTGATATGGCATGTCATCCACTACTGCTGATGCCAATCGCTAAGAAGCTGTAATGACAGAAGATAAAGGTGCTAATGCATATTTAAATCCAAACTTATCGTAATATCCTCACATTTAAACTTTCTCCTTCATGAGAATATTCTAAGCCATCACCATTGCTCCTTCTATGCCTGTTTCCAGGACAAATGCGCAGAATTTAATTATCTTGAGCAGCCCGACACTGAGGATATTGCCTTTTACAAACCAAAACTTTGAAGATGTGTCACCACTAGATCTTAGTGACAGTCAGCTCGACCTGTTTGAGAAATCATATGAAACATTACCCTGCTTCTGGCCCACCACCTGCTGAGGATGAGTTCAAGAATAAATTGTCATCCCTACATGAACAGTGCTGGACTGTCACCCTTTACCTAGTATCTACACTTAGAGCACAGCAAGTGATCTACATCACCACCCTCTTTCTGCTTCTTCAGTGTCACTCAGAAGACACAACATTGGATGAATCAGAAAACAGAACATTTTATGTATTCAGTGAATAAGGTGATTTTTATGGATAGAAAGGAACTGGCACTAGGCACCATAAGGAGAAGAAGCTTTTAATACTGCCAGCACTCCTATTTTAATCAAATTGAAGTTGTCATTTATATTTAAGAACTATAAATATAACACTCTAGATGATGTTGATTTGCATTTGGTTTCTGAGCAAATACAGCGGAATATAGAAAACTGTAAAATAAAATCTCCTCAAATGTTTGGATTTTAAATGCTAAAAAGGCATTTTAAATTGCTACATGCTGAGACCAATGTTTGACTACTACTGTAATATTTTAAAATTAAAAACCTCACATTTCAGAAGAGGTTGAATATTTGTATTTGGGATGGTTTTGTTGGTTAAAAGTCTAGTCCATTAAGTTATATAACTTCCTTCACACCAAAGCAACATTAACAGTCCCTGTGATGATAACAGTATGTAATAGGTACATTGAGCTTAGTCCTCACAGTTAAAATTGTTCAGCAAGCTAAGTAAAAATGTTATTTAATACAAATTACTTAGGATACTTTGAAGACTATTTGAGAATTTCAGTTAATTCTGTTCCCATACCCCAGCATCTAAACTTGCATGACTTAATTCACCAAAGTAACCTATTATTTGAGCTTCTACATTGGCTATTTGACCTCAAAGTCATCAACTTACAGTCTAGACACTACATAAGTGAAACAGCGAAGTTACAAAGAAATTTTAACATAGAAATCATTGAGTAAAGGCCTTAGATTTTTAATATGTATGCTCAAAATGTTCAACTTCCACATTTTCTCGCCAACATGTTACTCTTAGTTTATGAAGTCCAAATCATTTGGAAAATGTTTCCTGATATATATGGATCTAGAGTATTCATAAGAGCATGCAAAGACTTTACAAGCAATTTTACTAGTTGCTGTTTGACTTTTTCCCTTTTAGTTGTTTTAATTACCAACACGATGCACACATTTCTAGAAACATATAATTACCAATATTGAATCATGAATATATAGAAATATGAACAGATCAATAAGATGATTGAATTAGTAATTATAACCTCTGAACAATGAAAAACACAGTGTGTGATCTTCACTTGTTAACTCTATTAAATATTTAAGAAGAATTAACACCAATTCTTCTCATAGTCTTTCAAAAAATTGAAGAGAAAGGAACACTTTCAAACTCATTTTATGCAGATAGCATTACTCAATACCTAAACCAGACAAGCATAAAACAAGGAAAGAAAATTATAGGTCAATATCCCTGATGAACAAAGATACAAAATTACTCATCAAAATACCAGCAAACTAAATTGAGCAGCACACTAGAAGGGTCATACACTATGATCAAGTGAGATTTATCCCTGGGATTCAAAGATGTTTCAACATATGCATATCAACATATGTGATATGCCACATTAACAGAATCAAGAACAAAAATATAATTATCTCAATAGATACTTAAAAGCCTTATAAAAATTCAATATAATTGCATCATAAAACCCCTCAAAATATAAAATATAGAAGGAATGTAAGTAAACCTAACAAAGGTTACATATGACAAATAACAATTAACCTTATACTCAAAGGTGAAAAAGTGAAAGGTTTTCCTCTAAGCTCAAGAATAAAACAAGAACGCCCACATTCATCACCTTTAATTAACATGGTACTAGAAGGGCCAGGTGGAGCAATTAGGTAAGAAAAAGAAATAAATGTCATGCAAATTGGAAAGGAAAAAGTAAAATTGCATCTCTTTGTAGATGACAGGATCTTATATATAGAAAACTTTAAAGACTCTACCAAAAAACTTGTAGAAGTAATAAACAAATTTGGTCAAGTATAAGAATATAAAATCAACATACAAAAATAAGTTGTATTTTTATATATTAACAAGAAACTACCCAAAATCATCTGCTTAAATATATTATTTATAACAACATTAAGAAATCAAATGAAATACTTATGACTAAATTTACTTACAGAGGTGAAAGTTCCATGTACTGAATACCAAAAAGCACTAATAAAAGGAATTGTTGACACAAATAAATGCATATCCTGTGTTCATGTATTGGAAGAATTTGTATTATTTAAATTTCCATATGTACCAAAGAAATCTACAGATTAAATGCAATTCTTATCAAAAATCCAATGGACTTTCTCCCAGAAAGGGGTTTGTTGGCTTACTCTTCAAGTGTTGCGTAATAATGGTTCAGATTCTAACTAGTCTACATTGGGAAGTTAATTGAACAAACTACTGACCTACAGTAGCCCGAGGGGAGCGGGGCACTTCACAAACCTTCTCCCTCCATCTTGCTCCAGCAATAATTTCAGGTCTACTGATTCCTGTGGGAAGGAGTTTGTCCATTCATCAAGCACCCCAACTTCTACAGCTCCCATTCAAGGAACCATACTAAAATTCCTAGCTCTGGGAATAAAAGGAACTAGGCATATTCAAGTCTCCGTAGATCACAGTACAAAGAAGTGGTTTTAAATAGGCAGGCAAGCATTTGTAGGGGAGGTATGTCCCAAGGTTAGTACAGAGAAAGGTCTAAAATCCACAACTCCCAGAAGGAGTTCTCTTGAGAAGCAGTTTACCAGCACACCCTTCCAGCTTGTGATTGATATTCAGGCTTCTTACTAGCCTTCATCTTGGAATACATGCTACAGAAAAATAGTAGATCCCTTGGAGCTTCAGTAGGAATTTGGGCACTTTTCCAGACTATTTGCCTGTCTCACTCTAGTGATCAATCCATATCTACAGGCTTTCCCTGGAAGGAGTTTTTCTACGCAGCGAACACTCCAACATTTACAGCCCCAAACTGAGAAACTTCATCCTAATCTACCTATCTCTGGAAACTGAAGAGACTTGACATTCGCTAGTTTCCCCAGATCACAGAGCATAAAAGTGGTATTAAACAGCTGCATAAGCATTTGCTCAGGCTACCTCCCCCAAGATCAGTGCAGAGCAAGGAATAAAATGCATACCTTTGATAGACGCAGGAGGCAGATAAAGGGGAGGGTCTCTAGAGAATCTCCAGTCTGCCTGTACACTGGGAAAATGGGGTGGAGCCACGAGAACTTTGCACCATGTAAAGTGGGGAGGAGTCTGATCTCTTCAGTTCCTGTGTGTGGCCTAGAATCAATCTGTGATATGGGGGTCCTATTAGCAGACTCCCTCTCACATTGCTGGGAGGTTTTTTTTCTTCTTTTTCGCCCAATAAATTCCCTTCCCGTCCCCTTTCAATGTGTATGTGTTCCTAATCCTAACTCGCCACCTGACAGGAACTCGATTTTAGCTGAACCAAAGAGCAGACATCTGCAACATTTTGGTACCTGGACATGGGCGTGACAAAGAGTGAGTAACATGCAAACCAAAAAATCTTTTTCCTTTTCACTTCTAAGCCTTTTGGTTCTCGAAATATTTCTGAAGGTAGAGGAAATTATGCGTCCTCCTCCCCACCATTGTTCCCGCGGGGTTTGGAATGTTGGCAAATTTCTTATTTTGGGGGCGTGGACAGGCCAAAGGCAGCTCCCTCACTCTCCTCCTGGCTGGGGCTTGGGGCCATGGCTCAAGGATGCCCAATGAGAGGCTGGCCAGGTAGGCTTCCCCTCCCAGGGCCATGATGTTCTATTTCATCAGACAGCAAGTAAGTTTGTCTCCCTGTTGGGAAGAACCTATTTGCATAAGACGTTCTTCCCCCAGACATCTTTCCAATCCTGCACATTAAACCTTTGTTTTCCTTTTTTGAGGTTTCTCTTAAGCTGTAGCCAATCTGGTGTGCTTTGCCTGTCTTTCTGTGTCGTCAGTAGCAAACTTTGCCGCGAGCATCCATGTTGTTTTATGTCCTTGGAAGGGTGACCCGAAATCACGTGGCAATGCTTCGTTTAGCCACTTTACAGTGGTAGCCCAGGTTCAACCCTGGCATAGGGAATGAGTCCTTTCAGGTTAGATATCTGCGTGAACTTTGCTATTTGTTGATTCTCTTCCCCTCCGTGAACCACCTTGGATTTTCCTTTCTCTGAGCTTTTAGTGACGTCGGAGAGTCAGAAATATCGGCCACTTGGCATGGTTAAAGTAGGATAGCAAAGGATTTAAAAGGAGTTTCTAAAAGAGTGCTCAGCTTAATTAAAAGTGGATAGCCATAAGAAACGATGAGATCGTGTCCTTTGTAGGGACTTGGATGAATCTGGAAACCATCATTCTCAGCAAACTGACCCAAGAACAGAAAGCCAAGCACCATATGTTCTCACTCATAGGTGGGTGTTGAACAATGAGAACACGTGGACTCAGGGAGAGGAGCATCACACACGGGGGACAGCTTTGGGGGTAGGGGAGAGACAATGGGGGGTGGGGAGGGAGGGGAGGGTGGAGAGGGATAACATGGAGGGAAATGCCAGATACAGTGTGCACCAAAAGTAAAATAAATAAATAATTTTTTTTTAAGTGGATATCCAAGTTATAGGTATATTCAAAAGGTCTTTAGGTTTTTCTCTTCCTGGATCTTGTTTTTCTGGGAAAGGGTTTTTCTCAGTCAACGGAATATTTTGTCTGCATTTTGTCTCGCCACACTTAATGCATGCATGAGAGGGAAGAGATCTCTGTTTTCCTTATGTAACCCCAGGAATTAAAAGTAGCTAGATCCCTTTCAAAATCTCTTTTTGCCTCCCAATTATGCCTATTTATTATGCTTTAGAAGCAGCATGTTTTCTTACCCCTTTCTCAACTGGCTGTACCTGGAGGCCAATAATCCAATTAGGAGATTGGCAAACAAAAACTCTTATGGCAACTGGGTTTTCTTCTGCCTGTCTGTGTTGTGTCTGTGAGATGTCTGTACAGAAAGGAAAAAAAAAAAAAGCTCTAATTCGCTTAAAGAATAGGTGCTTGGCTGATTTTTTTTTTTAAATGGAAGATAAAAGCTGTTGTACCTTTCAGTTCATGTGACTTTAGTCTTTGATAAATAAAAAGAGTCTTAAATATTATTGGTAAAATACTGATGTCATCAAAATGTAAAATTTTGCCTAAGGTTAAAGAATTGTTTTGAATTATATAAGGTAAAAGCTGAAAGTTCAAACAAACTGTGGTAGGAGTGTAAAATTTAATATTGTCAAAGAAATTCCATGTGTGAACATACTAACTGAATTCAAAAAGGTATTATTATATGGCTTTTCTATAAATTGAACATTGAAATAAAAGCACAACAAGGTACTTTAAAAGGCACTAACCTGCTCTTCAGAAAAATTTGTAAAGGGTTATAAAAAGTTTTTGCTTTTAAAACATTTCTGAGTCATTTTGGCAAAAGAAATAATGTATGGTAATCTAGAATTCTACTTAATAACACTAAGTGTTTTAAAACTCTAACATTTAACAGGCTTCCCTAAGTCGAACTTCAGTTTCAAAATTGTCTTCCTGACACCTGGCTTTTTGGATACTACAGAGGACTCCTGGAGCATACAGAAGAGAGGTAAACAGGATTAGTTGACTTGTTTGGGTACATGGGATTGCCAAAATGATGTTTAACCTTCTTCACGTTATATTTTAGGGAATAATATTAATATATGTTCCATAATCATATGGCATTTCTAAAATTCTGATGTCTGAATACATGCCATTAATCAGAGTCAAGGTTGTTAGGTTATTATAAACCATGGAGATAACCAAATTTCTTTGTTCATCATGTTTCTGACTGTAACTACCCTGGATATTTTGTTATTCACAGACAATTGTTTTCTTGTTTTGATCCTCTTTGAAAGATGGTTTATAATCAGTTATAGAACTTTGACAGATGCCTCGAATGCAGGTTTCTGATTACTTTGGAGATTGTAACATTGGAATAAAGTGAAAACTTACAGGATTCATGAAGAGTTGGAATGTTCACAAATATCAAGCAAAATGAGTCAACTGAATGGACTCAACTAATAGAAAACAGAAGTAATTTTTTAGACTTTTGCTTGGAACATTGCTGATTCTTGATTTGTTTTTCAGTTAAGGAAACTTATTTTGAGATATTTACAGCCTTTAATAATTGAGTAAGCTATACTCCTGTGAACAAAATTTGGAGCATATGTGTCTCCCTCTCTCTGCCTTGTCTCTCCAGAATTTGAAAACTAGTTGGGACTATTTTTAAGCTGTGTCAATATAGTTGTTTGCATCAGTGCAATAAGAATCCATTTTCTGTTGCAACAGGATGCCATTGGAGAAACTGGTTGTTTTATCAAGTCTTTGACTGGAAGGGTATGCTTCCCTTTAAGGAGTCAAGCTTGAGTTGCAGAGCCAATAGGAAAACTTGACTCATGGCTTGTTTGTGCAGACTGTGTACATGGTTCATGACCTATGGTAAGTAAAGAAGGTCACTCTCTGACAGGCCCAGGAACCACATACAGTTGGGACCTCAAGAAAAGAAGAGTTTACCCAACACACAGCTATTTGATGATACAAACACATGGCTTGGCTCAGCTTCAGAAAGTTCTTAGATTCCTTGTGGAATAGGGTTCCATCAAAGCCAGTCTAAAAGGGTTATGTAGAAATAGTTCTTGTTGCTGCATTTTATGCAAATAATCAAGCCAAGTATAAGACTAAAGTCTTTTTTTGCAAACAACTCAGTCCTAGTCCTATCTTGATTTGTTTTTAACAAAAATGAAGAAAGGAGAGAGGGAATTTATATTTCAAACTTATACATTTGCCATTAAATTCATTAGTTGTTTTTAATTTTTTGCCTACATTTTAGAGTAACCTTGCTTATTCCTCTGAACCAACCAGCAATCTGTGGCTGCAGTGCAAAAAAGAACAAAGGGGATGGGTAATGTAAAAATCTGGATCAATGTTCTAGCTCTGAGCAATTATCCTGCAAATCCTGCCAAGTGATGGGAATAAATAGGATGCCCATCACCCAGAGGTTTCCTTTTTGGGAAAGTAAGACCAAAGGAGCTAACAAAAGCCATATCTCATGCATCCAAATCTTAGCAAGCATAACAACAGCCACCAGTTATCTGAGCATGTCACAGGACATTCTTTCCTCATCCTTGTTGGAAAACTCAATTCCACAGCTTAACCTTAGCTTATGATAAGGAGTCCTTGCATTGCCCCCAACCACCCACCACCAAGACACATTTTTGTCCTAAATTCAATTCCAAGCTTTGGATCAAAGCCTTAGGAAAGAATACTAGATCCAAGCAATCCACAGCCAGACAATAACAGAGGTTAAAAGGCCATGGAACAGTGCAGGTGAGTGTGACTGATTCCTGCCGATTAAGCCAATCTTTCCATTGCATACATAAAGGTTATGCTAGTATCCATGGCATAAATAAGGTGTAAGAAATTCAACGGCTATTGACAGAAGGGGACATAGGGCATATGTGGGTAAGAGTGGATATTTTCACTCACTACAGCTTTGTGTTAACATGGGTGGCAACCTATTAGAGTCGCTGGGACTCCAGGATATAAGGACAGAGTAAAGAAAGAGGAATGCCTCACTTTCTCTCCCTCATGTACCCTAGATATTTGCTAGGAAGAAAAGGGAACCTGGAATGCTTTGCTCCCCTCTTTCTAGATGAGTAGCCATTTGTCTTTAGTCTGTACCACTTTCAAATGCATCTGAACCCCTGGAACTCCTTTGAAAAAAAAAATGCCTTCATTTTTCCTTTTTCTCCTCTGTCCTCTCTCCAGTGATAAGTAATTATGTCTTCATACTATGGACAGTTCCCTCAGATACATCCTCCAAACTGAAAAGAGTTAATTTCCCAAACCTTAAAATGTTTGGCTTAGGATTGGACTCAGAGGAGGGGAACCCATAAGCCTGATAGGCTGGCAAAAGGGGAATTTTTTTTTAACAATTTGGACTTTTGGCCTCCTTCATTCTGTGCAAACTGTTAAAAGGCCTTGGGATTTTTGAGCTGTCCTTAACCCCATTTGTTGTGTTTTGATACATGTTTTCTAATAGCCTAGTTTGTCTCTTATCATCTTCAGGCCATCAAACTCCAAAGTGTCATGCAACCAGAGCCTTGGACAATGGACTTATTTGCTGGGGACCCTTAGATAGGTTTCTGAGGGAGATATGAGTGCCATTTTCCCAAAACAGCTCCCCTGTCAGCAAGACACAGTTAAGATTTGTCTTCATCCTTTTACTTACCATTATTCTACTGGCATTTAGATGTACTTCTTTAGAGGGGGCAATGATAGATGCAAGAGGCAGATAAGTGGGAGGGTCTCTAGACAATCTTCAGCCTGCCTGCACATTGGGAGAATTAAGTGAAGCCATGGGAAGTTTGTGCCATGTGCAGTGGGGAGGAGCCTAGTCTCTTCAGTTGCCATGTGTGGCCTAGAATCAATCTGTGAGGTAGGGGGCCTGTTAGCAGGACTTCCTCTTGCTTGGCTGGGAGTTTCTTTTTGTTCTTTCCCTTTTTTGCCCAATAAATACCTTTCCGCTACCTTTTAATGTGTCCACATCCCTAATCCTTACTGGTTGTGTGAAAGGAAGCTGATTTTAGCCAAACTAAGGAGTAAAATTCTGCAACACTTTCAGGTATTTCCCTGGAAGGGGATTGTCTGAACAGTTTTCCTGCTGCCACATGAAAATTGGGATCCTATTTAGCCTGTATCTGGGAATTAATGAAGCAGACAAACAATAGATCTTCAGGAGGTTGAATGGGAGTTCTGGTACTCCCCAAGTCTTTCCCCTGCCTTTAGGAATTTAGGTAATTCCAAAAAAAAAAAAAAATAGTGTCTCTGTGCATCAAGCACCACAATTTCTACAGCTCCAATGGAAAGAATTGCTTCCTAAATCACCCGCCTATGGCATTTGATGGAGCTTTTAATTCCTAGCCTCACCAGATCATAAAAACAGAGGTATTTCAAAGGGTCAAATTTAAACACCTATTCCCCCAGCATCAAGGGATGCAACCTAAACATAAGTGCAGGCGCCATCCACTGATCCTCTTTCCAGTTTAGTGTAGAGAGTGGGAGATAAACTCCTGCTCTCAGCTACACCCTAAATGTATAAGTTAGTTTTTAAACTGCTGATAAAAATATTCCAGAGACTGGGCAATTTACAAAGGCTAGAGGTTTAATAGAGAACTCACAGTTTTACGTAGCTGGGGAAGTCTCACAATCATGGTGGAAGGCAAAGAGGATCAAATCACAACTTACATGAATGACAACAGGCAAAGAGAGAGAACCTGTGCAGGCAAACTCGTGTTTTAAAAACCATCAGATCTCTTAAAACTTAGTTACTGTCACAAGAACAGCACAGGAAAGACCGCTCCCATGATTCAATCATCTCCCACTAGGTTCTTCCCATAACATATGGGAATCATGGCAGCTACAAGATGAGATTTGGGTGGGGCCACAGAGCCAAATCATATTATTCTGCCCCGGCCCCTCCCAAATCTCATATCCTTATATTTCAAAACACAATAATGCCTTTCAAACAGTCCCCCAAAATCTCAACACATTTCAACATTAACTCAAAGGTCCAGAGGCCAAGGATTCATCTGAGAAAGGGCAAGTCCCTTTCACCTATGCTCCTGTAAAATCAAAAACAGGTTAGTTACTTCCCAGATACAGTGGAGATACATACAGGCTTTGGGGAAATATAGCCACTGCATATGGGAGAAATTGGCCAAAACAAAGCAGCTATAGGCCTTATGCAAGTCCAAAATCCAATGAGGCAGTCAAATCTTAAAGCTCCAAAATGATTTTCCTTGGCTTTATGTCTCACATCCAGGTCACACTGATGCAAGATGTGGGTTCCCATGGTCTTGGGAAGTTCAATCCCTGTGGCTTTGCAGGGTACAACGTCTCCCCTGGCTGCTTTCATGGAC
Source organism: Cebus imitator (assembly GCF_001604975.1). Lineage (NCBI taxonomy): Eukaryota > Metazoa > Chordata > Mammalia > Primates > Cebidae > Cebus > Cebus imitator. Next base: position 1,106,986 of record NW_016107819.1, on the reverse strand, counting down.
TGGGATTGAATGTCTGCAGCTCTTCCAGGCACACAATGCAAGCTGTCAGTGGATCAATCATTCTGGGATCTGGAGGATGGTGGCCCTCTTCTCACAGCTCCACTAGGTGATGCTGATGAAAGTATCTCAGAGACAGAATACCTATTTTCCAAACAATTCAGTCAGACAAAAATAAGGAAAAAGGAATACATAAGGATGAACAAAGACTGAGAAATATGGAATGATGTAAAGACATCAAACCTATGGCTCATTGGAGTCTTTGAAAGGGAAAGAAACAACATGGAAATATTTTCCATGAAAACCCCAACCTCACTAGAGAGGTCGACAGACAAATTCAAAAAATTCAGAGAATCTCTGTGACATACTACGTGTATTAGTCAGGTTTTCTAGAGGGACAGAACTAATAAGATAGATGTATATATAAAGAGGAGTATATTAAGGAGTATTGACTCATACAATCACAAGGTGAAGTCCCACCATAGGCCATCTGCAAGCTGCAGAACAAGGAAGCTAGTCAAAGTCCTATAGCTGAAGAACTTCATGTCCCATGTTCGAGGGCAGGAAGCAGCTAGCACTGAAGAAAGATGTATGCTGGGAGAATAAGCCAGTCGAGCCTTTCTACATTCTTCTGCCCACTGTTATTCTGATCACACTGATATTTGATTAAATTATGCCCACCCAGATTGAGGGTGGATCTGCCTTTCCCAGTCCATATATTCAAATGTTAATCTTCTTTGGCCACACCCTCACAGACACATCCAGAAGTAATACTTTGTATCCTTCAATCCAATCTACTTGACACTCAGTATTAACAATAACAAGTCCACCCCTTGTCCACTTGAACCCATATATATCTTCCGAAATCACATATAATCTTCAAATGAAGGCAATAATAAGGTCATAATTATACTAAACATTATACAGCTATCTTTTATGCAACCAAAAATGCACCAATCCCCAACCCAAATACTATTACATAAAATTAACAACACTTAAATGCTGCTATGAATACAATAAATCTTATGTGATATAATAAAGGAAAAAGAAAATGAAGAAATTTTCTTAGTATAAAGCATACATGCACAAATATGTTCTTAACAAAAGCAGAAAATATGACAATTACACTCCTCATTTCTGCAAATGGTCACATGGTTGTAGTTGGTATTGATGACTACCTTCTTTTACTACCCACTCTGTATTCCCTTTGCCTTCAGCAAGCACCTCAGGAGGTCATTTTTTTTTCCTGGTAGAAAGACTCAAACCTTCATTCCTGAAGGCCATTTGTAGCCCTACCTGCATTGGGCTGTTGTAGTTTCCCAATGACCTTAATCACAGGGCATGATAATACTAAGAGACACCCTAAGGGATCTTCTGTATTCCAGGCATGATCTTCCTTACCTCCATTGTGGAGTAGTAGACCGATTTCATCTTGATAGTCTGAATCAACCTTGAGCCAACACTTTAACTCTTTTCTTAGCCTGTTGACTTAGAGGTAGAAGGAGCCCAATGTGGTTAGGTGTCAGTCTTAACTTCCAGTTTAATAGAATCATTCTTTTGTCTCCTGGTGGCAGTGTTTCTCCCTCTGGAACTAACACCTCTAGGCCAGCAGAACATAATGTTGCAGGAACAGAAAGCAAAAATTTTGCCAGTGGGTCACTAGGGGTAAAGGTGAGTGGTTCCATTTTCACTTCCACCCTTGATTTATTAGAGTTTTGTTAGTGAGTCGTTTGAGGTCAGAAGTTTGAGACCAAACTGGCCAACATGGTGAAACCCCATTTCTACTAAAAATACAAAAAAATAGCTTGGCATGGTGATGTGCAATTGTAGTTCCAGCTACTCAGGATGCTGAGGCAGAAGAATCGCTTGAACCAAGGAGGCAGAGGTTGCAGTGAGCTGAGGTCATGCCACTGTACTCCAGCCTGAGCAACAGAGCAAGACTCTGCTCTCAAAACCAAGAATAAATAAATAAACAAACAAACAAATAAAGCTGAATATCACAGATCATTAGAGAAATGCGAATAAAAACCACAATGAGATACCATCTCACATCAGTGGGAATGGCTATGAATAAAAAGTCAAAAAATAACAGATGTTGTAAGGTTCCAGAGAAAAGGGAACACTTATACTCTGTTGGTGGGATTGGAAATTAGTCCAACCAGTGTGGAAAGCAGTATGGCAATTCCTTAAAGAGCTAAAATCAAAACTACTACTTGACTCAGCAATCCCATTACTGGGTATATACCTAGAGTCATATAAATCATTCTACCATAAAGACACATGCATGTGAGTGTTTATTGTAGCACTATTCACAATAACAAAGACATGGAATCAATCTAATTTTTTTTAACATTTTAATAATAATTATTCTGGTTCCTATACGGTGGTATCTCATTGTGGTTTCGAGTTGCATCTATCTGATGATTAGTGATATTCTCAACTTTTTCGTGTTTCTTAGCCACTTGTATCTCTTCTTTTGAGAAATGTCTATGGATTCCTTTTGCTCTTTTATGGGGTTATTTATTTGTTGTTGTTGAGTTGTTTGACTTTCTGGAAGATTCTGGATATTAGTCCTTTGTCAGACACATAGTTTCCAAATATTTTCTTCCATTCTATACGTTGTCTGTTTACTTTGTTGATTTCTTTTGCTTTGCAGAAGCTTTGAAGTTTAAGTTCCATTTGTATATTTTTGATTTTGTTGCATTAGTTTTGAGGTCTTACTCATAAATTCTTTGCCTAGACCAATGTCCAGAAGAGGTTTTCTTAGGTTTTATTCCAGGATTTCTGTAGTTTCAAGCATTACACTTAGGTTTTAATTCATCTTGAGTTACTTTTTGTATATGGTAAGAGATACAGGTCCTGTTTCATTCTTCTGCATGTGGATATTCAATTCCAGCACCCACTGGATAGGGGGTTCTTTTTCTAGTGTTTATTTCTGTTTACTTTGTCAAAGATCAGTTGTTTGTAAGTATGTAGCTTTCTTTCTTAGTTCTCTATTCTATTCCATTGATCTATGTGTCTTTTTATATCAGGATCATGCAGTTTTGGAGAATATAACATTGCAATAAAATTTGAAGTCAGGTAATGTAATTCCTCCCGCTTTGTTCTTTTGTTTAGGACTGCTTTGGCTATTTGAGATCTTTTGAAGTTTCATATTAATTTTAGCATTGTTTCTTCTAATTGTGTAAAAAATGACATTGGTAATTTGATAGAAATTGCATGGAGCCTGTAGATTGCTTTGGGTAATACAGTCATTTAAATACTATTGAGCATTCCAATTCATGAGCACTGGATTTTTGTCAATTATTGTGACATTTATGATTTCTTTTATTAGTGTTTTCTATTTTTACTTGCAGCTATCTTTTATCTCCTTGATTAAATGTATTCCTAGGTATTTTTTTGGGAGGGAGTAGCTATTGTAAATAGGATTGTGTACTTGATTTGGTTCTCATGTTGGTTGTTAGTGTATAGAAATAATAGTGATTTTTGTATATAATTTTGTGTACTGAAATTTTACTGAAATCATTTATCAAATTTAGGAATCTTATGAAGATGTCTGAGGTTTATAGGGTATAAGATTATGTCATCAGCAAACATAATTTGACTTTATTCTTTTCCATTTGGATGCTTTTGCTTCTTTCTCTTACCAGATTGCTCTAGCTGGGACTTCCATTATTATGCTGAGTAAGAGCGGTGAAACTGGGCTCCATTGTGGCGTGCTTGTTCTTAGGGGAAATGTTTTCAACATTTCAGCATGAAGTTGGCTGTGGGTTTGTTGTATACAGCTTTTATTATTTTGAGGTATTTTTCTTCTATGCCTAGATTGTCGAGAGTTTATATCATGAAAGAATGCTGAATTTTGTCAAATGCTCTTTTAGCATCTGTTAAGATGATTATATGTTTTATTTTAAATTCTATTTATGTGGTGAATCACATCTAATGATTTGCATGTGTTAAACTATCCTTGCACCCCCTAGTTAATTGTAGTATATTATCTTTTGGATTTGCTGTTGGATTTGGTATATTGTTGAGAATGTGTGCATCTAAGTTTATCGGGGATATTGGCGATGTTTTCTTTCTTGTTATGTCCTTACCTGGCTTTGGTATCAAGATGATACTGGCTTTGTAGAATGAGTTAGAAAGAGTTCTCTTCTCCTTGAACTTTTATAACATTTTTAGTAGCATTAGTATTCATTCTTCTATGTATGTTTTGTAGAATTTTGCTGTGAATGCATCTGGTTCTGGGTTTTTGTTATTGTGGTTTTTGGGAGATTTTTTTTAACACTAATACAAATTCACTACTCATTACAGGTCTGTACATATTTCATTTTCTCCTAAGTTCATTCTTGGGAGGTCATGTGTTTCCGATAATTTACTCATTTCCTCTAGGTTTTCTAGTTTATGTGTGTAGAGATGTTCACAGTAGTCTCTAATGATGTACTGTATTTTTTGGTATCAGTTATAACATCTCATTTTTTAATTTCTGGTTGCTTACTTGAATCTTCTCTCTTCTTGGTTAGTCTAGCTAGTGGCTATCAGTTTTATTTTTTCTAAAACCAATTTTTTATTTCATTGATACTTTCATTGATTTTGGTCTCAGTTTTACTTAGTTTTGCCTCTCTTTGTTATTTCTTTTCTTCTACTAACTTTGGGCTTGATTTGTTTTTGTTCTTCTAGTTCCTTGAGGTGGGATGTTAGCTTGTTAATGTCTGGTCTATATTGATATAGGCATTTATTGCTATTAACCCCCTTCTTCATACTGCTTTTTCTGTATCATAGAGGTTTTGCTCTGTGGTTTCTCTATTTTTATTCATTTCAAAAATTTTTTTGCCTTCCATCTTAATTTTCATCATTAACCTAGAAGTTATTAAGAAGCAGGTAGTTTAATTTTTATGGATTTGTATCATTTTGAGAGTTCCTTTTAGTATTCGTTTCTAATTTTATTCCAGTGTGAGCAAACAAGGTACTTGATATAATTTCATTTTTTAAAATTCATTGAGATTTGTTTTGTGACTCAACATGTGGTCTATTCTGGAAAATGTTCCATGCACTGATGAGAATGTATATTCTGCAGTTTTTGTGTAGAATATTCTGTAAACATATGTTCGGTCCATTTGGTCTAGAGTCCAATTTAACTCCAGTGTTTCTTTGTTGATATTCTGCCTCAATGATCTGTTTAGTGTTGCTCATGAAGTGTTAAACTCTCCCATTATTGTATTGCTGTCTTTTTAAGTCTCTTTTCTTAAGCCTAGTAGTATTTGTTTTATAAATCTGAGTACTTCATTATTGGGTGCATCTGTATTTAGGATTGTTCTA
>NW_016107819.1:1100126-1101553 GCF_001604975.1 Cebus imitator | reverse complement strand
TTTTGGTTTCAGTTTATGTGGAATATCTTTTTCCACCTCTTTACCTCGGGTCTTATAGTATCATTTTCAGTTAGGTAGCTTTCTTCTAAGCAGCATATTGTTGGATCTTATTTGTTTGTTTATTCTGCCAATCTATATTATTTAGTTGGAGCATTTAGTTCGTTTATATTCAATATTAATATTGATATGTGACATTTTTTCTGTAATAATGTTGTGTTACATAGTTGCTTTGAAGTCTTTATTGCTTAATTGTTTCACAAGACCTGTGAGTTTTACATTTTTGTGTGCTTTAATCATGCAAATATCAGCCTTTAGTTTAAATGCGTAGAGCTGCTTGAGTATTTCTTGTAGGTCCAGTCTAGTGGTAATGCATTCTCTCAATGTTTGTTTGCCTGGGAAATACTTTATTTCTCCTTCATTTATGAAGCTTAGTTTGGCAGGATGCAAAATCCTCAGCTGACAGCTTTTTCTTTAGAAAGACTGAAAATAGAACCCCAGTGTCATAGCTTGTAAGATTTCTGTTGAGTAGCCTGCTGTTAGTTGGATGGGGTTTCCTTTATAAGTAATTAAAGGCCTTTCTCTTGCTGATTTGATGATTTTTTTTTTCAATCTCCTCTCTTAGGTTGTTTGATGACTTTTTGAAGTTTGTCTTGAAATGTATCTTCCAGGAGTTCTTTGTACTTCTACTCTGGATGCCTTAATCTCTAGTAAGACCACAGGAGTTTTTCTCAATTATTTACTTCTATGATTTTTCCAGACATTTAACTTTTCCTTATTCTTTCTGAGCAATACCTATAACTTGTACATTTGGACACCAACTAGAATCCCATATTTATCAAAGTCTTTGTTCATATTTTAAATTATATTATCCTTATTTTTATCTGAGATAATTCAAGTCCTACCTTCAAGCTAAAAAATTCTTTCTCCTGCTTACTCTAGTTTACTTTCATATTTTCAACTTTATTTTGTAATTCCTTCAATTAATTTTTATTTTCAAATTTTAAAAAGACATATATCACTTCAGTATAAATTTTTTATTCATACCTTGAATTGTTCTTCTGATTTATTTGTGTTTATTTTCAACATCCTTTTGGATCTTTCTGAGCTTCTTTAAAATCCATATCTTTCTTTATCTGATACTGCAGAATTTTAATTTTAGTTAGGACTTATTGCTAGAGAACTAGTATGGTCCTTCAGGGGTGTCCTAACACCCTATTTTTCCATAATACCAGACTTGTTACAATGGTTACTTCCCATCTGGAGAAGTTGTCACTTTTTATTTCTCAATTTACTTGTATTTAGATGGTACTTTTTTTTTTTGTATTGCATCTTGGTTTTGGGGTACATGTGAAGAACATGCAAGATTGTTGCATAGGTATACACGTGGCAGTGTGATTTGCTGCCTTCCTCCCCCTCACCTATATCTG